>NW_026944260.1:14208-77926 GCF_033297405.1 Parathielavia appendiculata
ATATCTTCCACACTAGACAAGCGGGGAGGGAATCCTTTGGAATCCAGATCGAGGACATACTGAACAATAACCGATTCCTCCAGGTCGGTCAATTTGCGCGAGTTAGCCGGAATGTCGCGTCGTGAATGTTTACCGCGTCTTCGGCGACTGAGCTTCTCGTGGTCCACAGAACAGATCCTAGCTGCAGCTCTTAGGCTCAGTTTCGGATCATTCTGGATTGCTTGAAGGGCTAATTGCACTTGGGCTTCGTCGTTTTTTAGGGGCATATTGCGTTGTGAGGGAAAGTCGATACAAAGACGAAAGGTATGAAGGAGTGGATTTGTGGGACGTTCGCATGTCTGGGACGTTCGCTTATCATGTACGTTAGTTGTTTAGCGTATTTATTACTGTGTGTCAGAGTGCAGTGTGGGGCAGCTGCGCTGTGACCCACATATAACCCACAGGATTGCAAGTTCGGAGCGACTTGCGATTCGACACTCTTTTTCAGGGAGATACGACGTAGCTGAAGTGGGTTGGTTGTGCGCGTATCCCCACACTGTGGAAGAGTGTGGATACCATGCCCTCGGTTAGCGTGAGTACCACGTATGGTAGACTGCGACCCCGATATCCGCCTACTCCCGCTCGAGCTGGTCCTCGCCCACACGCCCAACCTCGAATATGCCCGCATGCCCTCGACTACGACTGGAACCTGCATCTCCTAAGCCATTGCCAAGCAAGCACCGTTTTCTTAACAGTTTCATGAAAACGGACCGCGCTAACAGAGGCTCAGAGGCGCCCATTTTCTGCTCCGTGGGCAGGCCAAAAAAAGGCTCCGTCTATCCTCAACCCTAACATTCTAAGGGCCAGATAAGTAGTTGGGTCGGTCAGCTGATCCCTTGTGTTGTCAGCTTCGTTTTTGGAGACTGAAAGTCTCTCTCCTTCCTACTGTACTTCTTGGCGTTCGGCGAGCTTAGCGGGTTTCCGGGCTCTACCACAGTCAGTGTAGCAGCGCAGGCGCCCCACTGCGGGGCGCGGCGCATCGATCCGGTCTGAGGTCTGGAACGGCCCGCTGACACGATCGAGAACGACCACATCTGATTTGTCTCAGGAACTGATTAAACAAAGCTCTTACAACATCGACGAAGGGTCGACACCCTCCGCGACCATCTCCTAGCCCTAATGACAGGGGTCGGAGACTGCGCAGGAACAGCAGACGTGGTCCTGGCTTGCGGTGGGGATGCTTTGGGAGTTGCGTTAGACTGTAGAGACGTTCGTATCCTCACAACCGCGGACCCGACGGGAGGTACTTGAACACTTGGATCTTTGCAAAACCGATCTTCTTTTCTTCTTTTGAGGCACCTGGTGGAAGAGTGTGTCTTTTCCAGATGTCTGGTGCGGCGCGCGGCGCTTCAGACGTCATCGACGTCATGAGAGGCGATTCGGAATCCACAGGAGTGGGATGTCGCCGCCCGCAGCGCAAGAGGGTGAAAACGAAGAGAGCGATGGAGTCAGTGCAACAAGAAAACGATATGGACTGGGAGGAAGAAAATAGTAGTGAGAGAGTGTTGAGAAACCACAAAAATCGCACAGTTCTGGCCACAGCGGCCGAGAGAGCGGCCGAGAGAGCGGACGAGGGAATTCGAGGCGCAGAGCAACCCGCGGATCGTGACTTCAGCAACAAATTGGACATCATCAAGGCAGAAGTTCAGATGCAATTTAGAAAAATCATGGCAGAGGAGGTCGCCAAGATGACGGCCCAGTTGACCGAAGAACTGTCGCAAGCGCGAGAGCAGCTTACCCGAGCCTGCCGTGAGCTCGAGGATACTAGACTGCAGCTCCAAGCCATGAAGGAGGGTCAAGAAGCCCCTTTGGTTCGGCCTGCATATTCGGACGTCGCCCGACGTACACCTCCTGCCAGCATTCCGACCCCGGCCTCCTCCACGGGCCGAGCGGCGACGCCAGAACCAGCATTCTGCACGGTGGACATGACCAGGGTGCCAGAGGAACACATCGGAGAGGCTCAACCGGTAGCCCTTCGCAAGCTCATCGAGAACGAAATGCGAGCGCCTGGCGACCAACCCAACTGGCGTTGCGTTGCCGTCACTAGAGACAGAGGAAACATCAACCGTATTAGGATCCTCGGCAGGAACGAAGAGGAAGTCAAGAAGATCAAGGGCATCATGGAAGCGAAGAAGACGCCGGGTGCAAGAGTCCTTCGAGACCAGCTGTTTGGACTTTATGGGCTTCAAGGAGATCAGGACATATCTTGGGAAATGTATAGTCAGGCTGTAATAGTTGCCCTTTCGGTTCATCCGCCGGGCGTTAATAAATTTTCTTGTCTTGTTGTAACGGGCTGGGCCCGATGCGAGCCTCGGCGACTCTCGGCCAGCACCAAGACCTCTGATGAAGCTATTCCCACTCGCCCCACAGCGCACCGAATCTTCTAGCAACGCGCTCAGACCAGCGCGCCTATGAGGATAAGTATGCTTGCGAGCCACCAGTCTATCGTCTCTCCTTTTCTTCTCCAAGTTCAGTGTACTCGTAGAGTCGTCATCAGCTAGTTGCAATATACTACCTGAGACCGTTACAAATGCATGCATACACTCGCTAACCCACCTGCAGTCAGCTATGTTGCATTTCCCCGCAAAAGGGTGTCGAATCGCAAGTCGCTCTAACCTTGCGATCTCGTGGCTTATACTCTGTATATGTGCCCCGCAACACAGCTGTCCTGCTATTGCCGTGACACTAATCACAGTATCTGCAATCGTGGTTATGCCAGAGGAAGATGTAGACTTCAACTCTGTTGGTGTTGTTGACGATGTCTACACGAGCCACGCGGTGTCCCAATCTGACCTGCAAGCACCAATCCCCCAGGGTCTCAATTGACCTTGTTGCAAGGTTGATTCTAGCCGATCGTGAAGTGGACTCCGGGCTACACGTGTAGGGGCCGTGTTCTCAAACCCCAGATTTCTCAAGGACCCCAGTAGAGGTTGCCGCAGCCCTACACTACGTGCCATCTTATTGGGACACCAATCGCTGATTGGAGCTGAGCAATTGCCATTCTGGGACGCCAACTACAGTAAAGTATCCAATCAAACGCCAGTCAGTCGCTCTCGCCTTACCCTACCCAGCAGCTGACTGTGCTTGTCGCGTTGTTGAACCCCAACCCTGGTTTGTTTGCGAGCGCCTGACTTGAGTACGCAAGACTTGAAACTCAACGGTAGAAACGGCCTATTTTGATGCAACAAAAACTACAACAATTGGGAAGTCATTGTGGACTCCACTATATGCTCAATTTTCTCGCGTTGATAGTGCGTCGCTGGCTGTTGAAGAACAAGAACTTCAAATCGTGGGGTGGACCCTGTCTCTACTAGTACAGTAGTTTCGCGCTTTGTATGTACAGTACACGTGTGCTGGAGAAGCTGACCTCAGCTGACCCCAGAGCAAAGCAACATAACTACGTATACAGTCCCAAAACTGCAATCGCTCAGCTCCAATCAGAACGAGCAATCGGATGCAACAAATGCGTGTCCAAGGCACAATCAATGCCTTAGCACCAGGTAACTAACCTTAGCGAGGTGACACCGTGGATGAGACGAGGCTTTACAAATCAACGTCTTCACCGGAGGTTATCCATCAACCGTTGCAGACATGGTGATGATCCCGCCGTTGAGAACGACTGAGATTTGATCCGACTAAGCTTGCACGGCAAGATGGGGCAGTTGGCGAGTCTGTGAATTAATCAGCTACGTAGGTGTATAAAAGGCCGATATCATCCGTCCCATCTCCAGTCTCGACTTGACCACCCATCCGACCTCGACCCCGAACACCCACTCCTCATAGTTCGATTCAAATTGACCACTGGAAAACATGAAGATGA
This sequence comes from Parathielavia appendiculata, assembly GCF_033297405.1. Classification (NCBI taxonomy): domain Eukaryota; kingdom Fungi; phylum Ascomycota; class Sordariomycetes; order Sordariales; family Chaetomiaceae; genus Parathielavia; species Parathielavia appendiculata. Next base: position 18,068 of record NW_026944260.1, read on the forward strand.
AGTTCACCTCGCTCGCCATCCTCATCGCAACCGCCCTGACGGCGTCTGAAGCCGTCCCAACGACGGCGGGCAGCCAGGCATCCAGCACGGGTGTTGCCGAGGGTCTCTGGATCGAGACAATCGACGCCGCCGGCAATTCCAAGGTTTCCTTCACGCCTCACCAGGAGATCGTCAACTCGACCTCGTTTGAGGCTGGCAACGACGTGCAAGAGCGTGCTTCTGTCGAGAAGCGCCGCGAGGGCTGCCACGCATCCGCGCGCATCTCGTCCAGCATTACCGACGCGGCCAATCTCCTTCTTCTCTCCCAATACGCGGGCACCCAAGTGCGGATTGATGGTAGAGCCAGGGCCAGCGTACGTTTTTGTTATCTTTATTGTGTCCCTTTTCTCTGTCCCGGCTCTCCCTCCCCGGGCACTTACCTGATAGGCCACCTGCGTCGTCGGTACTTAGATTACACATGCTATGGGCTTATAGGTTTGCTGACACACTGTCCACAGTACGTGTATCAGAACGCCCGTTCCTTCATCTGCGCCTACTCCCCCGGCTGGAAACCCAAGTCAGCCATCTTGGCCACCTGGGACTGGGTCAAGCGCGTCAAGTGCGGCGTCGACCGCCTGGGCCACGGCCAGGTCCAGGAGGGCAGCGGCGACTGGACTGCGGGATACACCTTTGACACGGACAGATTCTGTTGGTGATTCTGTCTATCTGAGTGGTCCAGTCAGCTCACGCTTCGGCCAAGTTCTGAATATGATGGGGCTGGCAGCGGGTGCCTCGCTGGGCGAGGGAGGGGGACCGGGGGGTTAGTATGTCTTCTTCGTTACCGCGATGGTTTGGGACTTGGGTGAGCAGAGGACCTAGACATCATTGTTTTTTCATGGGTTTTACTTTTCCTTATCAGACATGTAACGTATTCAGGTAGTCACTCGCTTCCATATCATGGTGCGTTACTAATACTCCCCGACGGAGCCACTTTCTTTCTCTACGTGGGTTTGTATCAGTTGATGGGAGGTTGAGAATAAGTGAACTTGATCCACCCGAAACTCGACCTCCCCCGGGCCCCCTGCTGTGTCAGAAACGACACAACGCCGAAATGAAAGCAAGAACGCCATTCACTGGTCTACTGCAATTTTGCCGCCGTCTCACTAGCCCCTGGCTCTTAGGCGGTGCTCGCCCTGTGAATGCCACATAGGAAAGCCGAGAGACGGATCAACAAAATCCCAACTCGGGCGGCCCAAAGCGACCTGGCCAATCTCGTGCTTGGCCTGGATTCAGCTCGGGCAGACGCGAGCCCACTACTCGGACCGTCTCCCCCTGTCTTACTCGGACTAGTTTTATTGGCTGTTTTGTCTCGAGCTCTTCCAGGTTGCGTTCTGCAAGGCTCAAGGCGTGGTGGGCGGAAGGGTAAGGCAGTCAAGCTGAAACTGGTTGCCTGATAATTTCATGTATAGTCCGGGTAAGGACAGGGATGGATAGTCCGAGCAGTGGGCTCGTGCAGATGTGGCAGACGGCATGTCATGGCTGGGATTGACATCCAGGAGTCCTACTATATAAAGTATGGCTGCAAGGTCAGGAGGGGCCAGGGCAATGGTTCACCCATCACTGCACTCCTCCCTTCCCAATCTCAGCTGCAGTACACCGTGACCGACATTCAGCCATGAGATACACATCGCTCACCATCGCGGTCATTGCCGCCGTCATGTGAGTGAGCCGAGCTGCTCCAGCCTGAGCTCCACTTGATTACAAGTCGCCTCGCGGCTAACAGAACCGAACACAGCACGCCGGCCATGGCTGCAACAACCACCCGTTGGACGACAGTCATATCCTCCAAAGCCCGGACTGCACCAACCGTATCTCCCATTGGTTCGACGGAACTCCCAGCCTCATGCACCCAGGGTTCTGCATCTATCCACTTCTACCCACGCGACCCTTGAAATAGATAGAATAGATGGATTAGTCAGCTGGACTGAGATAGAGTTGATAGAATAGAGAGCTATTCTATCAATGTAGATACTATTCACGTAGACTGTTCATGGCTTGCGGATGAAAGATGTTCCGATAACAGGACGCTCACGACTGCTGAACACTTCTACCTAGCCACAACCCGGTCACCTCATGCTATGCCACCTTCAATTTGAAGCAATATCTCGTCCTCAAGCGCCTCCTTGCCTGCATCTCGGAGGGCGATTCCGTCATAATCATCCATCAATCCGGCTTTCACCCACGATCTAATCGTCTGGGCGGCAGAGATCACGTCAGTCCCGAGCCGTGTCCGTCGTGTCGTTACCATGCAGCCAGCAGCGGAAAATATTCTTTCACACTCGGCTGCCATCGGCGGGACGTTGAGCACGTCAAAGGCCATCTTTGCCAATTGGGGATATTCGAATCGGCGGTCCACCCAGTACTTGATGGGGTCGGCCTTTGGGGTAAGGTATCTCCCCTCGATTGAGAGAAGCTAACGATCCAGTTCATCCACCGTTTGTGAAGACGACGGCCTACTGCTAATCATGCTGAGGTTGCGTTTTCGGTGGATGGCTCGCTCGTCCTCATCAAGATCCGAGTGATCCATATCTTGGGAGGTTGGAGATGATACGCTCCATCGAGGATCGGAGTCTCGATCTCGATATTGCTGTTCCCAGAGACCACGTACCATCTTCTCTGCCTCAGCTGCCCACTCGTGCCCTCTCTTCTTGGCGGCCATGGCCTCGATCAGTGAGAGGCCTTGTTCTGGCTGGTCCTGGAGGGCCCCGGTGAGATACTGAAGACCGAATCCGGGATGGAGGACGGTGGCGGCGTAGTGAATGGGTGACTCAGAGATCTTGGACCAGTATTGGTCAAGCTTGTCCCAAGCAGCGTTGACACATCCTTGATAATAACTCGGCGCTGGGCGAGTTTATGCTTCCAGCTTGGCATCCTCAAGCTTGTGGAGCAGTTGATCGAAGGCTGAGAAGACCTCCCAAATGCCATTGAGCCGGGTCGTCTTGCCCCCACGGCGAACTCGGAGCTGATTATCCCCTTCCAACATTTTGAGCCGTTTCTCAAAGTGTTCCAGGATCACACAGAACCATTGAATCGCGCTCCAGTCATCCTTGGTGAGGAGGCTATCGTCAGCAAGGCAGGCGGGTTTCTTGCCAAACACATGAAGACCCGCAAGCGGACCTCTCTGCCTCTGCGAGTGAGACCGCCCGGCTGCAAACTGTGAGCTGGCTTCGCCGACCAGTTCCTCGATAAAAGGCTGCAGCTCGAGCGCTCGCTTCATCATGTGGAACTGGGAAAGCCACCGTGTCGCGTTGTCAACAACCACGTCGAGAATCTTCGTACGGCCGGCGTCTTTTTGGAGATTGCGTAAGAAGTCGGTTGCCAACTGGGAGCGGTGTATCCAGACCACGAGGTTATGCAGGCGACCAATTGGCCCAGATTTCCTCCAGCCCTCGAAGTCGTCTTCGGCGATATCCTCAGGTAGCTGTGCTTCCTTGGGATACATCAGAGCACGGGTGACCAAGTTGAGGATGTGGCCGAAGCAACGAATTCGGATCTGCGGGGCATCACAAGCTTCGAGTCCCTTAAGGGCCGCGAGCTCTGCCAGTGCCGTGTCGTTGTTGGAAGCGTTATCAACCGTGAAATAGCCGAGCTGATCCGAGGTGGTTGCAAGACCAAACTGTTCTAGGACCTCCTTGACGTGCGCAGCCATATTGGCACCGGTGTGGTTCCCTTCCACATGAGGCAGATTGAGAAGGACCTTCCTCGGCTCGAACGTCTCGTCAAGGAACTGAGCGTTGATGGCCAAGAAACCGTGGCGCTTACGGGAGGTCCATCCATCAAACGCAATATGGACTTGCCCAGGGCTCCGCGCCAATGCCTCCGTCACACGACTCTTGTACTTGTGAAAATCGCTCAAGATTTGTTTCCGGACAGCTCGGGGTTCTGGCATCGCTTGTTGAGTTATCACTTGCGGATTGACGTAGTTGAGGGAGCTTGAAGGGCGGGGCTGGTGGCCGCGGTAAAGGGCAAGTTGGTTTCGACAAGCCAGTTGATAATGAGCCGTCGAAACTTCATCTTGTCGAACCGAGCAATCTGATCCTGGTCAAAAGCTTCGTCGGCTTTCCGTTTTTTCGTGAAGACATGGATCGAGGACTGCTGCTGAGTCGGCTTCTTCTTCTTCTCGTACTTGTTGGCTTGTTGAGGGTCTTCTGAGAGGATGTTGTGCTGAACTGCGAGATGCTTGTACACGTTTTCGGGATTCGAGGCAAGGAGGGTGTATGGAACCCTCGGTGGTCTCTTCGCACAGGAGCAGATTTTGCAGAGCCAACGGATGGCCTTGGGGTTGTCTCCTTCCCTGCGAACCTTAAGCCGTAGTCCCAGAACCATGCTCTTGTGATCCCCATCCTTGGCATGAGTTGCACGGCACCATCACCAACTTTGTAGGTTTGAGGGACATCATCCCATGTCTGAGGACGTTGTGGAGGCTCGGAGGGCAAGGTGGTACCGGTATCGCTCGAGGGAGGGTCAAGGGGATCGGAGAGCAGCGACTCGAAGAGGCTGGAGGACTGCGGGCTGTCCTGGGACATGTTGCTCGCGTCAGGCGGAGAGGGCTCAAGTGAGTCGAGGAAGACTTGAATGCGATTTCGCTTCTCGGTTGAGAGAAGAAAGAAGGAAGGAGACATACTGATGGGAGTAAAGGGGCTTTTATACTGTAGATCTTGGCTGAGGCTTGCAATGTTGCAAAAACGCGGTCAAACGCGTCTTCACGGAACCCTGTCATCCTCCATGAGCGGCAGGACATGGTGGTGGATGCTGTTATTTGAGACTACTGGAGTACACACTGAACCCCAGTACTGCCCGCTCAAAGAGAGGCTGAAGGGGTACCGTAAAGTCTCATCAGATCAGTATTGCGAATAGTAAGCCACCATTATGAAGAGTATCTCATTCGCCTCGCCGGAATTTTCCAAATCGAATGAAGGTAAAATGAGACTTGTGACACGATTTGTTGTTGTGAAATAAATCACAATTGTCTTGTTATGTCCACCAACCCCGACCTGAAAAAATGTTAGTGGTAGAGCTGCTCTAAACCGAAAATTGCTGCACATCGACTACCCCGCCAATCGTGGGGTAAACCGACTGTCAGTCCTCCAAACAACTGCCCACCCGAAAACTGTTGTTTTAGCAAGAACTTTCCAATACTTCGAGATACAGTCAAGCGATTAGTACCATTAAATCAAGCAAAATTCTCTCTGCCTGGTCGAATAGTGCGATCTCCTCGGGAACGCGTCGAATGGTTAGGGTCGATTTAGACAAGAAAACGGACAAGCTTCCATATCGATGTAAACCATCACATGTATCTCTAGACATTTCACAACCAAAAGTAGTCGGATCGGATTGAAATATACGTCAATCATCTCAATCCTATCTACAGACTAGTCCTCCCAGGTGGAATCACTTCGATCGCCTTACGCACCGTGTTATGGCGAGGCGTCGAAAATGGGCTTGTTTTGCCTGCGAACAGGCGTCAGCAGCGAAGCAGCAGACACGCGTAGGACACCGCCACAAGGCAGAAAAGTATCTTCATGGCAAGTCTTTACATTCGAAAAACTAGAGATGACACTACCCAGATATATAGAGTGCTTCTGGCCGAGATCTTGGTGGGTAGCTCCTGTTCTACCTGAGAGGCTGATGTGCAACACGGGGCGTTTGCCAAGTTCCTCGTCTACTCATTGACTGTCTCGGAACTATAATCTATCTGCTAGTCTCTTATGAATACGGGACATCAGAGATCTACTGATGGCTCTCTTTCTTCCGGCACTTACATCATTCTAACACTACCTGGGGGTGATGTGGTGGCAGAGCCAGGCACGCGGGAAGGTTACATGTGACCTGTCACATGACCAAGGCCGGCTGGCATGGGGCGGGATACAGCGGAAGAGACCGGAGTTGCACTGCCGTAGAGGGCCAGGGGGCGGTGGTGGCTGGGGGCAGCCTCGAGAAGGCTGTGCGAGTTACTCTGCAAAGCGCCAGATATTAGTAATCACTTGGCAATCTACCCACTTTGAATCTACGTAGATGAGGTTCGGGTAGAGTGGATAGAAGCTTGGCAACAGGCAGCATAGAGTGGATAGAAAGCACTGCTTTCTATCCACTAGTAGATTCAAAATCTACTTAGGTAGATAGATGCAGAACCCTGCATGCACCACCCGGCCGCAGCAGACATGGTATGCTGAGACTGGTTGCGGCGAATTCAACTATCACACGGACATCGCGTGCATCGCACACCGTAAGTGATCGCAGCACCCAACATTACCAAGGATATAGACCAGCTGACCGAAAGGGGTCCAAACCGTATTACGGCCGCCGTCGCATTGCCTTGCAGATGCGATCGCGTGGTCGTCAACCCGACCACAACCACCGTCTGCGCGACGGTCCATGACACCACCCGCAACTACAACTGCCAGTCGGTGTGGGGATACGCAACCGACACTGAGACCAATTACCCGCCTGCTCCGACAGTGACTGCTGCTTAACGAACTGGGGAGATCGGATGCGGCCCGGCGACGCGGAACGGGAGGGGTAGTCGGATGCTTGAAGGCGATCAACGCTGCGATGCTGCGAGGGCGTATCGGGTTTTGAGGACCAGTGCCCTTCATTGTTTTCTGCCTACAGGTCCTACTGCTCGATATTAGCCTGCAATAATCAAACACTCGCATTTCCAGAGTCACGATGCGGATCCCGAGGTCTTGGTTTTGTTCTTTGGCGATGTTTCGTGTTAATTTCCTTCTCGGCCATGTGTATCTTTCTCCGATCGGGCAGTACGGATGGTCCGGGTGGAGCAAGGGACGATCGTTCTCGCCATTTCTTTGTTGGTGACGTCTACCGTGCCCTGTAATTTGTTGACGACAATATAATTCCCTTGTTCGACACGTTAGATCTTTGATAACTCCTTGGACAGCCCCGCGGTAGAATCAGATCCGACCGCCTGGTTAGACGGGATCAAGGTAGCATCCCTCAGTCTTCAACGAATGGCCAAGTGGGCGTTAAGCTAGATAATCAAGACCAAAAGCCTCACCCCAGCCTCCCTCAGTCGATCTCCATCGCGACCAGGCTGACCTGACTCGAACAGGGTCTGCATTTCCTCCAGCATATCGACCATTTGACGGCGCGTTGTCGGACCAGCCCCAAGCTGTGGACGAACCTGCAGCCACCATCTATCAAAGCACCTCTCCACGCTGACCGTTGCAATACTTTCAAAGTTGACGTCGCAGTGTCCTCTTAGCTGTTTCCTGCCACGTGGATGGATGGATGGATGGAATTTATTTCGCCCGGAGGCGCGAAGCCTAAAGGGCCTTGGCACGCTAACTACATCCAATTCGTTGACGTTCAACCATCAACTCGTACAAGCCCTCTACTCTCTCCCCTTTTCTCACGCCACCTGTTGCCTCTTGACTTAGTTTAGCAGATCGACTTGGAGGCTGCATTCTCCAAGTGTTCAGCGTCCTATCTTCAGCAGCTAAAGCGGGATCTGCTGGCTGAGGCTGTGTAGTGTTAGTGGAGTTCCGCTACTGTGATTGTCCCAATCTTCGTTGTTCCTCGTCAAGATCCAATCTCCCTGTCGCCATTGCGTACTTGATCGTTGCCCGGACTGCTTTCATGTCTGGCGACCACATCTTTGGATCCGATGGTGCTTTCCCTCCCAGGTAGAATGAGAGGCTCCCTCGTCTTGCCACTGTGCATTGCAACATGTCCTCCCTCAGAGCTTCCCATCTCAGGAAGATGCAGGTGGCCGTCCCACAGCATGTCACGTGGGTCCTCCAGGGCACACACCACATTCCATCTTCTCTGAGACCCAGGTGTGCTGTTGCCAGATCGTTAATGGGCGTAGGTGTTGCCATGATCAGATTTTCGGTAATGCGTACAATTATTCCAATTGAACTACTCAGACTTCTTTATTCTAATTCATATTTCTATCCGTTTCGGCTTGACAGCGCTTCTGCTCCAGCTCTCTGATCAATGCTTACCCTCTTGTCCTATCTACTGAACTGCCAACTCGAACTGCGCTCCAATACTAAGTAACAATGGGTATGGCGGCTCGGCATTCCGGCTCGGCAGGCTAGCTCAGCCAGGCAGTTTCGGCACGGTCGCTCAGCTAGGCAGCTCGGCAGGGACAGCTCGGTAGCTCAGCAGCGGTAGCCCAGCAGCGCCACTGCAGCTCAGGTCAGCACAGAGGCGACGGGAAGCAGCCTCTTACCTCCCGCTGCTGAGCTGCAGTACCGCTGCCGAGCCACCGCTGCCGAGCAGCCGTTGTAGCTGAGCTGGACTCTATGCTGGGCTGCACATCAAGATCCAAGCCCAGCTCCCTCAAACTCCCAAAACTTAGCTCCAAGATCCCTCGGAAAACTGTGTTTGTGGTCTTCTCTTCTTGTAAAAACAAACTCAAGAAGACGAAGAGTCTGATTTCCGGGGCGTATATATGCTATTGGGGCTGCCGCGAACGCGAAGCGGAACGTGAAGCAGCGACGTGAACAAGGAAACACGAACGCAGCCCAACGCAAGCTAAGCCACAGCGAAAACCCGCCCAACCCTTGCGACAGCGAAAACCCTTGCGACAGCGAAAACCCCTTGCGACAGTGAGAACCGTTGCGACAGTGAAAACCCTTACGACAGCGAAAACCCTTGCGACAGCGAAAACCCTTGAGAAAAAACCCTTGCGACAGCGGAACCCTTGCGACAGCGAAAACCTAAGCGCCAGCGAAAACCTAAGCGCCAGCAAAAAACCTAAGCGCCAGCAAAAACCTAAGCGCCAGCAAAAACCTAAGCGCCAGCGAAAACCCAAGCCCAAGCCAAGCCGCAGCAAATTCCAAGCCAAACCAAGCCAAGCCAAGCCACGGGGAAATCCAGGCCTCCACAAATTCCCCAACCCCAAAGCCACAACAATACCGCCGCCACCGAAAAACGTGCCCTAGTTCCCAATGCTCTCCAAGCTATCTATTGTCTTTTCGACGCGCGATAATCCAGATATCGTGCATATTTGCTGAACGATTCGATCTGATTGCCCATCCTGCTTCCTCGGCGAGACGAGTACAAAAGCGGACAAACTTGATGGGATGCCTCTGGAGAATTTTGGCCGCAACTAGCGCTAAAGTCCGGTTGTCTGTCCGTCTGAAGTCTCTGCTACAGTATAGTTAGCATGGGAAAGAAAAGCTACCGCGACGTGTGGGAGACTGTGTACATAACCGTCTCAGCTTCATCTGAGTAGATAAGAAGAAATAGGGGTGATGGGCCTGCAAGCGATTTCACACGCTTGCCGGTCCGCCGGTGTTCCAATATTACATCCCTCAACCCTCGCCTATCCGAAGGTCTCAGAGCGTTCTCGTATATGTCAATAACAGCATTGATGTCGCGATCACCCCGCTCCCGGTATGCTTCTCCATTCTCTCTCTCAGCCCTCACAACGGGCTTAAGGGAATCACATAGCGTCATTAGTCGAACATAAGCTAGCCACCGTAGCACATATGTGCTCTGTTTTCCAGAGATAACTCTGTCCACAGCTCTAAATGCGGCGGTGACCCGGGCGTCCGAACTAGCGACATTAGGAGGTAACGTCGTCTTCCGGAGTAATGATGTCCAGTCTTCCCATATTTTCTCACAGTTGTTGGCGAAGCTCTCGATTGCGTCGCGTCTGACAAGCCTGCTGGGGAGGGATTCCAATCCCGTTGTCCTCTTGTGCTTCTTGCCAAGGCGTTGCACTGAAACTCTGGTTGATTAGCTTTTGGATTGATAGATCTGACTTCGTCGCTTCGACCTGGAGGGTGCGGTTCCGGCCAAGCTAAGAGGCCTTCCGTCTTTCTGGCTATTAAAAGTGTTCTGCTTCATCTGCGGATGCTCTGGCTTATATGGCTGGTAGACAATATATGAACGGAGGAGGTCGCACTACTTACATATTGGGCATCCTTTGGTGTCTCGACGGTTGATGGACACAGGGTGACAACCGAATGTGTTTTTTCCGGAACGGATCCCATTGGTGTTCAATTCAGTTGGTCCGTCAATGTCCATGGGGTCGAAATCGACAGCGCTCGTTTCAGTTGGCCCACCGATGTCCATTTGGCCGGCGGCAATCAGCGCTTTATCAACCATCGAAGCGGAGGAGTTCGCACTACTTACAAGTTGGGCATCCCGTTGGTGCCGTTGACGTCGCTGTTGAAGTGATAGGGGCCGCCGCAAGGTTCTCCTGAAGGGCCCGGATCGCCTGCCAGCTGGCTGCTTGTTCCGACCGCAGTGCCGTCATCTGTCCATTGAGCTGCATCAGCAACTCCATTAAATTGGGAGTCACAATGCCCCCAGCCATCGTTGCGTCGTCGTTGGCCATTGTTGTTGGTCTGTCCAGATGGCCCTAGTCGTCGTCGTCGTCGTCGTTGTCGTTATACTGATCGTTACCGACAGTTGGTATTGACCAGTGCCGTTGATGTCCCAGTCGATCCAGCTACTCGGCTCCCTTTGACCGAGATCTCCGCCCTGTAGATATACAGTCGGGAATGTGGGATTCGTTCGGCTAGCGGCTTAACCGTTTGCGAGGTTCGTAGTGACAGTGTCTTGCGGGCGACGCCGTAGCTCAACCGGTCGTGGAACGCCGATGTCTTGCAGTGCCGTTGAGTGCCTCGCAGATGGAGGACTTTACCGTTGCCGTTGGGTGCCTCGCGGATGGAGGACTTACCCGTTCGTTGGCTCAACCGGTTGCTGCGCGCCGGTATATTGCTGAGTGCCTCGCTCGGTCGCAAGGACGGTCGCAAGGGCTTAAAACCGTTGGTGTCTCGCCGCCTCGTTGACGACGCAGACCTTCTCTGTCAATGACAATTACGAAGAAGGAAGCTTAGTTATAATGTAATAGTCCCAGTCGTCGTTGACATCCTGTCGTTCCAGTGTCCGTTGGGACCGTTACACTCAAGCGTGGAACTCTCAAGGGGCGGCAAGGAACTTGAACTCGGGGAATGATCCACGGTCTGCACGCCTCTGCTGGGCGCCTCCCCCTTCAAGTATGGCATGCGAGTGGTGACAAGGACGTGTTTCGGTGCCAGAAACTCGTTCTCGAGGCCTGTTTCGAGTTCCCGTTCCGGGGGTTGGTTTCGACCTGTGCACCCCCAACGGAGCAGGCTACGAACCGGGCAGACGCCAAAGCTACCACAATATCATGGCTTTATAGTCAGGCGTGTGAGCATTGATTGATCAAGAATGACAGCGTTCCCCCTGCTATTTAGCGGCAGTATGCGGTACGCGTGAATTGATAAGAACTCTGCAATCCGGCCATTTTGAGGTCCTGGATGTGCTCCTTGAGAACAGACTGATCCGGTTGCGGTGACGAGAGACCCATGAACATTCCTATCCTACATACGAGACTATCACAATACCATAGCTGCCCCCTCAAAACATAACTTGTTCCCCGTATCCTACTTGAATCATTCTGTCCATGTCCGTTTCACAAAGCGAACCATTTCCGCTCCCTGCTCACGGATTAGCCTCTCTGCCACAGGAGGGTGGCGAGTTCGGTCCTGTGTGAGACGGAGACCGGCATTCCCAGATAGTGTATGGCCCTCTACGACCGAGGACTGTGAGGAGGAAGGCCAACCTCGACAGTAGCGCTTGATCCCCACCCTACTATAACGCGAACCTGCGTACGCAAGGACGAGTCCTGCGAGGCCGGGGGCTCCGAGCTTGCGTGATGTGCGTGTCCTCCGGGGCTTCGATGGAAATACGGAGCTCTTTGGCGGGTATACCGGCTGGCTGAATGACGATGCTGAGGGTCACTTCGGCTGGGCTCTTCGGTTGACCAAACAACGGTGCCGAAGCACCGGGGCCAAAGAGAGCGTTCTTGGGGTGACTGAACATCGATGCTGAGGGGCCTGTTGGCTCGGCAGACGGGTAACTCTTGGGCTGGCCGAATAACGATGCTGATGAGTCCTTGGACGTGCGAAAGGCAAAGCTCTTGGACTGGTCGGATAGCGATCCAAAGAGAGAAACCCTCGGCTGGTCTGCCGGCTGACCCAATTCTGCGGCATTGCCTTCCGGACGCGCCATTGTATTGCTTTCCAGTGAACGGCAAAGATGCGACTATGTCTTTCGATGTAGAGGACGGTCTGAGTTGATGGGATGATTGGTACTCTGTCGGTTGCATTGCGCAGCAGGAAAGAGACGAGAGTAAAATAAGGACAGAGGGTATGGTGTAACTGTGCGAGGGTGCAGGAGACCTAACGCGGTGCGGGAACGTGAATGCGGGCCGGTTGGCACATCCATGTCCATGTGGTCGGTAATTTTGTCAACTGTAGAAGCCTCGAAACAATTGTTTAGACTAGGCAATGAAAAGGTTTTGTACTGTAGTATTGACTTGGTGTCCTGGCTAGGGTGCAACTGTAGAGAAGTGGCTCTGCCATGGAGTCGGAAACCCGTTCCGGAGCCGCGCTTTTTGAGTTCTCGTTCTTGGGGTAGGTGGCTCTTTTAAAGCGAGATAACGTTTACAAGGTCTCAATGGAGGTTAAGGCTTCATGCTGTGGTTCCTGTTCATTGCGGCCCAGATGAGGCGTAGGAAAGAACAGTTTATTGTATGTCGAACCTACCTCTTCTGTGCACCTGGATGTGTTTGGGTTACTAAAACCTGTTCTCGAGGTAGGTCGTCCGCCGGGCGTGCATACTCCGCAGGCATGTATCATGGAAAGAAGGCGCTTACGAAATCCCTATGCCCATTCCTACGGCAAGAGCTGGAAGACCATGTTACAGGACAGAGTGATGCAAAGGTCCTTGTATAAAAATCAGCTCGAGAGCTCAGCTAAATACAGCTGTGCGACCCGCTTTTGTGGGGTGCCCTGCACGTGCGATGTGGGGCTCATTGAGCACTTGCCAGTGACTTTGTCACAGGTGGCATTTGACTCCCAATCCAGATGGAAATACACGATCTCCTGGAGAAAGGAAGCCGAGCCCGCGGGAAGTTTCGTCTAGTGAATCAGGCGTGGCAGCAGGCGGTACGCGCACCCTCGAGTGCACTAGGCAGACGGACGACGTAGCTATTGTTAGCTGGTTATGACAGCCGAGTTATCATCGCCTGAAGCACGACCAGTCGCACTCGTGCGTGTCAAGCATGCGAAGGCTTGGCAGGCGACGTGTACCATGGGTGTGGCCCTGGGCCCTGCTGCAGTAATATCAGTCGCACGGGAAGGCTTGTTTGCGCCTTGGGTATTGCGGTAAGCCTGTAGCGAACAGTCGCAGGGACGGCCTGTCTGCAACTTGTACCATGGTTGGTATTAGGCGAGCCTGTAGCGAACAGTCGCAGGAGACGGCCGGTCTGCAGCTTATACCATTGTTGGTATTGCAGTGAGCCTGTAGCGAACAGTCGCAGGGGACGGCCCGCGAGCGACCAGTAGCACGGTACCGGAGCGAACAGTCGCAGGGGACAGCCCGCGTGCGACCAGTAGTACGGCGCCGTAGCGAACAGTCGCAGGGGATGGCCCGTGTGCGACCAGTAGCACGGTGCCTTGGCGAACAGTCGCACGGGAGCGGCCAGTGTGCGACCAGTATTGCAGCAACCCCGGGCCCCGCTAGGGTACCAGTCGCAGGGCAGCCCGCCTGCGCAAATGGCCGGCGTGCGACTGGTACGAACGCGTTGGCAAATCCGGTGTGCGAACAGTACTATTGCTGCTAGCGCGCTGCTGCGTGTGGTGCAGCCAGTCGCTCCAACCCAGCGTTGCCCCGATGACGCGGTGCGACCAGTACTTCCCGTACAAGCCAACTGCCAGGGGTAGCACGGTACTGCCGACGCGGGGTGCTAACAAGTGGAGCGCGACCGGTCGTAAGCGCTGTGCTCCCTGCGAGAACAACAACGTGCGACCAGTACGCGTTCTCGTGTGTTGCATCTTCAAGAACCCGTTCTCGAGTCGAGACTCCGGGAAGGACACATCCTCGAGTCTTATGGCGAGGAGGCGCCATATGTGATCCCGCCTATATTACCGGCGCCATGGACCGCCATACCCTCCGCGCCTGCCCACCCCAAGCCCAATCGTGCCTCCTTCATCATGCCTCACCCGATCATCGTCATTGCCAGCTTCTTGACCGCGATCAGGTCGACGTGGGAACTCTCGCGTATGGTCCGGGAGAAACGGGCTGCCAAGACTCTGAAGACCGAGGCAAAGAGCACCCTCGTTCTTCTGCAACAAGCCTACCGCAAAGGACTGCTCCTAGAGAGAGAGTTCGACTACCTCTTCGAACGCTTGATGCGTGCAGAGGCCTGCAACGACGGTAGGTATGCTCACCGTGCCTCGCGGTCTCGCCGCTCACGCCTCTTAGTTGCCGCACTGCAGAAGATTCGTGCCGACTTCCAGGCCATCCTGGCAAGGCCATCTCGCCGACGGGTGGAAAGACAGAGGGACATGGATTACTAAGCTGGCTCGCCCTGGTACATAGCTATAGGATAGTGATACAGGAGACATATATTTCCCTCTGCTTCTCCCCTTGTAACGGTCTCAGGCAGTATATTGCAACTAGCTGATGACGACTCTACGAGTACACTGAACTTGGAGAAGAAAAGGAGAGATGACAGACTCTGGTAGCTCGCAAGCATACTTATCCTCGTAGGCGCGCTGGTCTGAGCGCGTTGCTAGAAGGTTCGGTGTGCTGTGGGGCGAGTGGGAATAGCCTCATCAGGGGTCTTGGTATTGGCCGAGAGTCGCCGAGGCTCGCACCGGGCCCAGCCCGTTACACCCCTCTACGTGACTCCGGCTAATTTCCTCCAAGAGGGAAAGGTAGAGAGAGTAGTCGTGAACCTTTATTGCGTTAAAGAAGTGGGGAAATACGCCGCGGCGAAGGTGTCGTACGAAGTACATGGGATCGGCGTCGGTACTATGCCGGGGGCATGGCGACTCGGAGCGACCAGGTCATCGCAGTCCGTGTGGCTGTTGGAATGTGAGGGGTGCGTACGAATATCCAACAGTCTCTAGTATTTCTCAGCCTGTTGTATATATAATCTCTATGTACACGCTCAAGACAGCTGCCGCCCCCCAGTAAATAGCCTACTCTGCGTCATTGCGGCGACAAGCTGTATAACACCCACTTATCTCCTTTCACTTGTCTCTTTCCTACTGCAAGTGAAACTAAGAAGGCGGCGTATCCTTAACAACCCATGGGATTCCCTGAATTTTCCCCCAAATATCTGTTGGTCCGGGAACGCAATCGAATCTGACCGCCAAAGCAAGATCATCCGGTTCAACTAGGAGCCCGAACGCGTCCACATTATCCATGCCTGAGTTCGAGTATTCCATTGTGCTCAGGTTGAGGTACGGCAACCTGAAAACAGAGCGACCATATTTCGTACCTTCGTGGACAGCTCCAGGTGCGGAACGGTTGCATCGTACACTGGCCAGCTTTGACCAGTGCCAGCCATGTAGTCCCTCGTTCTCGTGACTTTGGTCCTGCCATTGTGTCGGGCATAGCTCGATAATAGGGACGCTACTAGCCCCGCCGGTACTCGCATAAACCAGTTGGACTCCATTCTCGTTTTTCTTAGTCTCCAGCCACTGGGTCCTGTCCAGAAAGGCGCAGTAACTTGGACCTGGACGTTCGCTGCCTGGGATGGGAATGAGACTGTTATGTGTGAGGACGCCGTTGGACCGCCCAAGTTCCCGAGTTTGTCTAGACGGGCCCCAAACCACGCGTCCGGAATCGGTGACGGCGAAAAAGGGAACTCCTCGCCTGGCTGCTGCTGCTTCCTCCTCCGCGCCAGCTCCTTGTCGACGCCCCTGCGGACCCGAACTGCTAACCATAACCTGAGCGTTGATCTTGACTTATCGTAGGTGGTGAGCGGATATCTCCTTATTTGGGACAGTCTAGTCGCCCCTATGGACGGGGTCGAAGAAGGCGGAGGTCCTGCAACGCAGCCGGATCCCCTTCCGGTTGAATCAAACAACGAGGGCAAACCTCCCCTTTATCGAGGAAGAAGAAGGGGAGGAGGAGGAGGAGGAGTTGTAAATAGAAGTTCTTTGCTAAATAGTTTTCACGTTCAATGCTGCATCAACCCAATTGGTCTATGAAAGCTCGGTTTATACAGATGAGAGCTCATTAGAAGACAGAGAGAGACAGGCCGGAGTAGAGCACCGAAAAACCCGCTGTGCCATAGCTCCTCCATACCCCAATCAATGCGAAGCGGGGCATTGGTGATACCTACCGTCCATACAGAGCCGACGATCGCCCTCGCCATTCCACCAGGTCCGACTAACCTAGCCCAGGGCTACGACGGGCTATGCGGGCGCCGTCGACGGCCTTCGCCTGTCAAATTACTGGCTTGTTCGGTGGTTCCAGCCTTGGGTTAAGGAGTTATCTTTTGAACTTTCCCAATGGCGAGTATATCCCGTTTCGGGGCGCTGCACTGACTTGAACGCAATCGCGTCTCTGTGCTGCGCTCGAGCCCGCCCTAGGAGGCTAAGCGCCGCTAATGCAGTGTAACCTTGTCAGCCACCAACATCCATTGCGCCGGTCTTCTGCACGCCACGATTTTGAATACTCGAGTAGAAATGAAAGCTGTCGTCACGAAATAAAGTCGACTAACGGATCAGGCGAGCCTGTTGACGGCATAAGCTTCATGCTTTCTCGACCGTACGCGAGCAGCATACCACATCTGCCCTATTGGGTCTATTGAATGTATCAACTAACTGTTGTACTATCGTCCTCTCGGCTTGGCCTGCTCAAGTGTAAAGAGAAGCCCTGGCGATGGCACCGTCGAGAGAGCCATCCGCAGCCCGCATACCGTAGCCGACGGCCGCCCGAGCCAGCTAACAGCACCTCCAACCGGCCACGCCGGGACGCCGACGATTGCTCGGTCGCTCGGCTGGGTTGTTCAGCATGGTTTCGTCGTCTGCCCCTCACATTTACTGTGCTATACCTCCCAAACCAAGCCACCGCCGTATTGAACCACAACTGGAAACTGAACATCTCACTAACGTTGCGAGTTGCACAGCAGACATGACAGTGTGGTGGCAATTTTGACATCTGATACATGGTTAAGCATACATAGCTAAATGACCGTCCTATCGTCCAGCCTTGAGACCTAGCCCCCCACGTCCTCTCACCAAGCTAGCGGGAGCAACGGCCGTCGCCGCGGCCGGCTATGCGCTTGTTGCGTGTGGGGTTAGGCTTTTGCGGGCCATCGAATACGAAGAGCCGGGGCCACCCACCACAGTGGCTTTAAAGGTCGCAGTGTCCTCAAACCACTCGTGTCCTTAAGACTCTTCTCGAGGGCACCGCAGCAGTTTGGTGCGCGGAAGCGGCCGGCCGCCACGGAGCGAGAAGGGCAGGGTCGACGTGCTCTAGAGAATCCAAATCCAAAATTGCGTTCGGGCCCCCTATATGATTCTGTGTGAGATAGCACGTTTGCTGCTCATCGACAGTCGGCGCGCAGATGATCACGTCCTCGCACGGATCGCTGTCTGCATCATCTGTCACGAAGGGGGAAGGCTCCTTCGTGTACGCCACGTTGTGCTTGGCGCCCCTCTTGCGCTTGGCGACTGGAGCGGTGTACTCGCCGTTCATGTAGCTGTCCCCCTTGCGCTTTCCTCCGACAACTTTTGTCACCGCCTGTCCTGAGGAGTGCTTTTCTATAGCATGCCGGAGCAGCTCCTCAAACCCATAGATCCCTTGCATCTCTCCTGCCGGCATTGTCGAAGGGACGCATGCGGCGCACTCTAAAGGCTCTCCCAGTCTGTGGCTGTGCTGAGCGGTGAAATGTCTCCGGAAGCCGGGTCCGAGGGCGCAGAGATGTCCGCAGAGAAGGCACGGCTCCACGCCGGGAAGAGACCACTTGTGGACGGATCGAGCGTGCGTCAGCCATTCCCAGATGCTCATGGGTTTGACGTCAACTCGGCCCTCACGAGTGCAGGCGCCACAGACGACGGGAAGGCCCTTACGATACCGAGGAATCTCAGTCCGGTTCATGTGGTCGAGGAGAGTACTCGTAGATGCCATGGGTGCCTCGCATAGAAGACAGATCAACGGCGAATTTGACGGACGATCCCGAGGGCTGGCACCTGGATTGACGCTTGGTGTGTGGATCAGGCCATGGGTATGCTCGAGGTGATTGCACCATTGTGCCGGGCCGTGGACGATAACCTCTGTCGCCCCAGCGCGCTTGCACTCGCGACAAGCGAGAGGCTTGTCAAACGTACCGTCAACAAGATGGGCATTCCGGAAGTGCCGCGTAAGGCAAGAGCGGTTTGTGAAGCCTTTGGAGCAGACGAAACAGCAGGAGTCCCGTTGCGGCTTGGAAGCTGCCGCTGTCTCTGGAACCCGAGGTGCCCTCTGGGACTTGGAAGCCGCCGCTGCCTTTGGAACCAGCCGTGGTACACTGAGTGCGATAGACGAGAGGTGCAGCAGCTGCGCATCAATATACCGCTCCGATACGCTCGTGCCGACCGTTAACGACTCGCCGTCTTCTCGCGGTCCTGGGCGAGACAAAAGGGCGGCCACCGGAGCCGCCATACCCGGACCCCCCGCGCCGGGTGTTGGCTCCGGCTCAAGACCCTGGAGACGCAACCGGTCCGCCGCCTTGAAGTAGGCCTGCCAATCTGCGTCGAGCTGCAGCTTGATGCAAGTCTCGATGGTGGTTCTGATTTGCCTGTGAAGCCTGTTCTTCTCACCCTGGTCGGTTGAGGCCTGGATCTCGTCGCGGAACTTGGCGATATCCCTTCGTTCTCGGAACTTCGAAATCTGTTCTTTCGACACCGAGATCGGGGAACCCTCGTCCCGTGTAAGGGACATATTGCGAAGGTCGTTGAAAAGCGTTTCATCCCGGCGCACCGCTTTGGGCCCATACGCTAATGCGGCGAGATTAGGTCTCACGACGCCTGTTTGGTAGTCGTTTTCGAAAACGGCTCCTGAGTGACTCATCACATAGTTCCGTAGGGCACTTGACAGGCTTTCTGCAATGCGTGTTAGTTGACTATGTAACGTCTGGCGGCGGTCAGTGTCCAGAAGCAACATACCATCCATGCGGGCTCCAGCACCCACGCGAAAAGCATAAGGGCGGATAGTCTTGCGGCAGCCTATGACAAGGAGGCACCGCATCCATAGCTCGTAAAACACCGGGTATGCTAGGGGGAAAAGAGGCTTGTCCAGGAATTCCTCCTTCCAGGGAATGTCGATACGGTCGGTCTTGCCAAGGACTGGACGGTGGAGAAGGTCGTGGGCCGATTCAAAGCTGATTGCCAAAGCGTCCATCTCTACCGCCCGGGCAATCACGAGGCTTGCCAAACAGAGGACAGGATAAGGCACGAGAGTGGTAGAGTAGGCGACGCTGTTAATGGGGGTTAGGGAGACACACCTCGTTAGCCATCGGCCTCGCATCTGCTCGAGATGGAATTGCTTACGATTTTTGCTTCCTGTATTTACAGGTCATTTGAGTCGTCTTGACTTTGTTCCGACCGATGTTGGGTGTAACAATAATCCTCGTCCGGGTCCTAACATCAGGGTCGCGCACGACGGACAAGGTATACTGCCGACACTTGGTATTCATAAGGCTGCCCGGCCGGAAACCGCCGGTACTGCCGAGAAGGACCGCAGCGTGGAACGACACCCTCGTAAGTGGCGGAGCGGGTATATCCTCAGCCCGCTGATATAGCGCGAGAAGAATGAGGATGATATCTGCTGCTGTCGCTTCAACCTTCACGTACAACGTGTTTATCTCCAGGTTAAGCGCTGGCGACAGTTTAAGGAGAATCCACTAGCCAGGCACTGGTCAGTAAAACACACTAATGGCAGAAGCACGACGGACAGAGTGCGCGAAAGAGGAGAGCTGGAGACGAAGTTACCACGTTAGGGATACAATGAAGTGTAAGGGGACCGAAAAATTTCAAAGGGGAAAAGGGAATACATCCAATTCAGCGTCACATACCTGGACAATTAGATAGGCGGGTCCCTCACGTCGTTCGCCTTCTTGCTCCCACTTCAGAAAAAGCCGGTCAGCCTCCAGGTATTTCTCCTTTTTCCGCAGCGCTTTCCGCTCGCGACGGAGGACCTTGAAATCGGCCGCTGCGACAAGCCTCCGCCAAACCTCAATGACACTATAAGCGGAGTTCAGTGTGCGGACCATGGCGCGCTCCTCCGGCCCTAACACGACACGTTCCTTGACGGAGTTTTCCACATATTTGTGCAGAAAGGCCTGAACTGGCGCCTGAACACTTGGGACCGATGGGTCCCGAGCGAAGTCCACCCAGAAGCGGCAGGGGTCGAGACCACGACAGCTTCACTCAGTTAGCACTGGTTTCAAGCTCGATGGTGGGCCACGTACCTCTGGGGAGTACCGTGGCTGTCCATCTCATCCTCTTTTTTTCGGGTAAGTCCACAGAAACTTTAGAAAATGATAAGATTAGTAACACATCAGCACATTGTCCTAGGCGTAATGTCGAAATTTGGTTTGTGTTGGGGAAGCCAGGGAAGGGGTGGAGAAGACATACTCGGTCCAGGCAGTCCATATTCTATCGCGCTCCGCTTGTGTGCCCGGAGCAACAAAGGGCTGCTCGTTACCCTCCTCCTCTATGACACTGTCCAAGTAATCCTGGAGGAGCGCATTAACGCTTTCCTGGTCCACCTCGGAAAAGCGCAACTGTTGTTGAACCGTCATAGTGAGCTAAGGAGTATGTTAAAAGAAGGAAGAATGACGAGAAAGCAGAGAGGAAGGAAATTCTGGGGTTTGGGTGGAGGGAGGGCAGGAGGGAGGCCACGACGGCATGAGCAAGCCAGCCCAGCACCGAGCCTCGAGGGTCGGACGTAGTTGGTTCGCATCCTCGGCCACAGCCCCGCGAACAGGGGACGGGATCCTGGCGCTGAAAATGCATCTCCATCGCGAATGCGCGGAACGTGTTCTAGAGGACTCGATGGGGGTGAGCGAAGTAGAATGGGCGACGCCTTCCGGCCTCCGTCGCCGGCGTTGTTTGGAGTCGTTACGGAGGCGGCCCCGGTTCGGGAACGCGAACGGGATTTCGTCCGGCAAAACATCGGGCAAGCGTCGGGCCGGGGCAGCTGAGTCAGCAACCGCAGTCGTGCAACGCCAGAGATTTTGCAGCAACAGTTGGCTAGGTCGTCAAGTCAAGAAGTGCTATGCATCTTCCTCCCATTGGGCTCGTATCGGCATGGGCACTGGCTCAAGGGACCCGCGCCCAAGTCTTCCCCATTTCGACCCCACAGTGCCCCGTGAGCCCTCTGCCCGCGCCGGGCATCGAATGCGGCACCTACACGCACAAGGACTGCAGCGGCCCGCTTGCAACATGCAAATACTGCTCGGCGTCTGGGACGAGGGACGCGACGGCCGGGTTTGGCCAATATGGCCGGGTGCAAGGAAACACCGACTACCCGATGCCACCCCTAGACTATATTCTTGACTTGGAGGACTACATGTTCTACCACATGTTGCACGTCGAGTATCTAGTCGAGTTCTCCAAGAACCCGATGCCGTTCCAGACGCCGCTCAGCCTGCCCAACTGTGGCCTTGACAGTGACCCAGACCAACAAAAGCGGCATCTTGTGGAACGGGGCTGGTTCAAGGATCTCAAGAAGGTGGGCAAAAAGCTTACCGGCACTTTTGAAAAGATTGCCGACGGTTTGGAGAATGTTGCAAAGAATATCGAGCGAGGGGTTGCGCCAATCCGTCAGTGACACTGATCAGGCAACTCTTGAACCCCTGTCGAAAGCTAATGAACTATTAGTGTTCCCCTGGCTGCCCAAGTTGCCCATCAAGCCGAGATTTATTCCCCGTCCGGTTTGTATCCCAAGAACCCTATATATTCCCGTCCACTTCACCGTCTTCACGACCAACATGACGACGGCGGGCCTGGCCAGTATCACAGCGCTCGAGAGACAGATCGAGATTATCAACGCCGACTTTGCGCCGCTCAACATCTCCTTCTTCATGTCCACCGTCAACTACCACATCGGCCTCGAGTGGGACCGGTTCACGCACAACAAGCTGGGCGAGAGCGACAAGGCCTTTGAGGCGTACCAGGAGCGCATCAAGGCCGAGAACCGTTATGGCGGCAACGACGAGGTCAATGTCTGGGTGGTGGAGTCAGTCGATTCGATCAACTGCGACACGGGCGTACGCACAGCAGGCTACTGCACCTTTGCGCGCAACCTCGCGTACGCGAACCACCCCGTCGACGGGTGTGTCATTATCCTCGACACACTCCCTGGCGTCACTTTCCGCAACGGGGCCGGAGACGGCAAAGTGCTAACCCACGAACTGGGCCATTGGCTCGACCTGCCACACGTGTTCCCAGCCACGGCAGGTTGCGGAGGCGAGAGCGACAACATTCAGGACACGTTTCAATTTCCCAACGACGCCCAAAAGTTCTCTGCCCAGCAGCGGCGGTGCTGCGCGACGGGGACAGGCCGCAGCAAGAAATGGGACTATTGCCCGGCCGATGACGGCCTTTACAACGTGACCAACCACATGAGCTACAGCTCGACGCGTGGCGCCGTCTTTGCCGAAAACCCGCACGGCTCCATGCCCTGGACAACGGAGCAGCGAGCCCACATGTTTGCCGCCTTCTATACCCTACGGCGCACGGCGCCCAGAGGAGGCATCCGGTGCAACGACTACCCCGTGTGGTTCGACCCTGTGGACAACCTCACGAGCCGCGGCCTTGATGGCTGGAAGAGTCGCCTTCCCAGATCCCTCAGGGCCAGCCTGGGCAGCCTCCGCAGTCCTGCGCTGTTAGGCCAGGGAGACGCTTTGCTGGGCCAGCTCACGAAACTCTGCTCATCCCCGCCCGACCCCAACACTGACGCCATCCAGGCCCTCGACATCATCAGCGGCCAAATCGTAACCTGTGCCGCCGATGGCACATGCGAGCCCCCTCCATCCGCCGTCTGCCCAGACGGTCTCTCTCCACCATGCCAGTTCCGAAAATCCTGCCCCGACGGCTCGGTTTCCCCCTGCTCAGCAGCCATCCAGCTCTGCCCCGACGGCGTGTCCGCGCCTCCGTGCCCTGGTTTTGGGGGGGACATCTGTCCCGGCACGGACGGGACCACAAAACCCGTGTGCCCTGGTTCCCAACCCTCATCGCCATGTCCTGACGGCTCCGCGCCGCCTTGCACGGGTGGAGGAGGAGGCAGCAACACGGCAACCTGCCCAGCGGGGTGTGACGTGCATAATCATAGATGCGACCCCACCACGGCGCCTACATGTACATACCCCGACCCGCGGGTTGCGAAGCCAAGAGCCGCGTGTGCGTGTCGGCCTGGATTCAAGGCGGGTGCGCATGTAGATAACGATACGACGAAACAATGGCGGTTGCCAATTCCGGGACAGGAGCATCGTGTTTGGGTCGCTGAAGGGGTGGTTTGTGACACTCCGTGTGTGATTTCTGGGGGAGTGGGGAGTTGTAGAGAAGTGGGCGAGGTGGGAGCGGAATGTGTTGGATATCCGTAAAAGATCTTGGTTTGGATTTTAATGGTGTTTAGTCAAGTTGGACATATGGAAACATTTGCCGCCTCCAATAACACCATCAAACTTCCTCTTCAGACAGAGAACCGGGGCAGTGGTTATCTCCACTCGGAATGGGAGGAAAAGATATTGTCTCAGGGGAGAAGGTATTTGTTCCGCACCAAGGGCGGACGCCGCTCGTGTTGCACAACATGTCGGTCATCGACTCGCCCTATCGTGTAGTCAGTGAGTGTTACGTCGATAGCCTTACCTTATGCATAGGGAGGCTGCGCAGATAGGGGCAAGTCTACAAGTGCTGGAGATTGCGTAAATTAGGCAACTTTAGCTTTCTCCGACTTATGAAATTCGTATTCCATACTACATTCAGCCCTTATAAGAACTGAAACAGCCCAGAGCGTAACGTTATGGACACTTGAGTTTGACGGCGGCACCCATGATCAAACGCGAATTTGAGTACCTACCCAAGGTACACACTGAGCACAGCTGGGAGAGAAGGAGACTTAGCATCTTGATGGAAAGGTGCCGGCCATGCCCAACCGAAGCAGTGGCGTCCCATTCAGCCGCCGTCAGTTGGCCAGACTTTCTCGGCGGCGCAGAAGGCTCGGACGAGATGAAACCGTCTCGTTTTTCCTGACGCGGCCCGCAAATGGAAACCCTGGTCTCGAACCGCATCTAAACAACTAAATTAATATTTTAGGCCGCAAAAGAACGCTACTCCAGTCGCATCTTCCGGTCTCGTCAAGCCCTGCCAGCGGTGTCGCCGTGGCCAACGATTGATAACCAAGTTCAGGGGATGGCGTCAGCCGGCAAGACGTGAAACACAGCGTCTAACAGGCACTTGCCTGTCGAGCTCAGAATATTGAGGGCTCTTTGGCGATGCTGGACCACTCCGGGTATTTGGAGAATCGTATAAATAGGGCTCTGACAGTCCCTTGAACAAAGTAGGAACATACTCTCGGCATCGCAACCTCCCTCAAAGAAAAACTAAAACCCACATCCACCACCTAGCCTTGCACTTTCTTCACACAGCTGCCCTACTGCAACCAGTTCTCTCATCATGTTTAGATACCTTAAATATCCCCGGACGGTAAATACCTTACCTAGTGAGAGTGTTCGCCTTTCACATCGTGGATTCAACATGTTACTGACGCTTTGCTTAGACACTATGTGCGACATTGCGATCCAACTCTGCTCCGTAGCTGGCTGCTCAGTCGTCAGAAACCCACCGCTATTCGAGCCAAGACTACGACGGAGAGTGCACCATGACGTTCAGCAATACGACAACCTACGGGGGTACAACGCCGAGCGCCAGACATCACGCAGGGCAATTGCGGTCGGCCCCCCGAGGAGCTGTGTTGGGCAGCCAACAGTTACATGCACGAGTAAGCTTAGACCAACCAAGTGGTATTGAACAAATTGAGGTATGAAATGAAGCTTGAATTGGAGTCACGAATCCAGAGTGACCACACAATGAAGGATCAAGATAGTGGGTTAGGGTGCCTTAGAATGTCCCTTTCTTTTTGGAAAATTGTCCTCTCTAATCCTCCCAGGGTAATTCCCCCTTATATAGAGACAGTGTGCCATGATATGACGTTTAAGTCAGGAACTGCTTCATAATGATAAGCCCATCTTGACCGAGAGTCTCCAAGTCCGTCAACCAGCCGTCATTGTGATGGATCTGTGTTGACTGAGAGTCTTGCATTGAACATCAGTGCTCAGTCCGTGAATCTTGGTGCCAAGGAACCCACTCAGTTCAACAAGCTGCGGTTCTAGCCAGGGCACGAGGCGCCGCTAAGATGGCGGCACGCTGGTAAATCTGGTGATTGATTCCCAGGAAGGGCAGGTTGAGGGGCTCGAGCTGGAGTGCTGGTCATTCACTCGGAGGGTTCAGTCTTATTATCTCGCTGGATTTAGGAGGATGCGGTATTATGGAAAGCCCTTCCTTTGTCTACCTAGAAAACGGATCGAATGCAAGCCGTTTCACCATTACCAGGTATTTTCCCCCACCATACGTCAACCACTGCCTCAAACAAAGTACAGAGATCAACAAGACGCCGATGAAGCATTAATTGGAATGTGTCAATTACAAGGCTATTGCGGGCTGGTCCAAGCCTAAACCGAGGCCGGAGTCTAAGCCTAGGCTTGGTTTTGACGCTCACCTGCAACCTTAGCCGCCACCATTCTAGCCTTAGCAGCAAAGGTATCGGAAAGGACACCAGCCTTGTACTCCTCATCAACAACCTGAATAGCGTGGAATTGTAAGGCGACACACACAAGCTCACCAAGGAAGATGCACCGAATCCTCAACAGGCAGCAGGCAAGACGACTGTATTGTGCGTGCACCCCTAACCAACTGACTGATCCTTGAGAGAGGGAAGTTCCGAGTTCCAATTTGAGTCTCCTGCTCTCCAGATATCCTCTCTCTGCTTGCGAGTCATGTCGCTGCGCCATGAAATCCACAGTGTCTCGCCCGCCAATTGCCCAAGTGTAGGGCTCATGGTGGGGGCCGTGACAGGAATTGAAGAGAATCGTCGATGGGCTGCGACTCAGACGTCAGCTCCACGAGAGCGATAGAAGTCTCTCCGCCTGCACTGTGTTGCTTCCCATAGAAGCTAACGTTAGCATATTTGGTTTGATGTTGGGGATTGCGGCTGTAAGCGAATCCGGGGAGGCACGGCAAAGTCGGCGGGCTCAAGTCTTAAGGAGACAGGCATATTTGACTTGGTGGTTCTTTCCTAGAACCATTAGCGATAGGCTCAGTCATTGGGATGTTTGTTTAGGACTCACTCAAGCTGCCGGCTCGGTCGGAATCGCGTCACTTAACGTATTGTATTTTGTAAGCGAGCGCCGCATATAAGCGAGCGCCGCACTGCTAAGAGCGGCATAGATATCTGGGTGCAGCTCTAATAGCAGGGATTGAGCCGGGAATAGGCTGTTAGTGCTAGAGCTAAACGTCTGTACAGCCTGTACCAGTGCAACGTTCGCTTATATACGGCGCTCGCTTATAAAACACTTTAGTGATCTTTGAAGAGAAAGGGTAAGGTGGTTTAGGACCTGGCAAGGAGCACTTCGGGGTAATAAGTGCATTACAATCGGGTATGGTTAAGCCTTTTTGTGGGAGTCGGGCGGGAAATATAACCGCCAACAAACAAGACTTGAATCCATCTGTGGGAGGAACGAGCGGAAGTGACGATCATGAAGACGAAGTTGCTTGCCTTGCTTCTGATGCATGTTACAGAAACTAAAGTGAATAAAAACCCTGCTCTTGGCGTTCTGGAAGATGTGGGCCGATGTGGGCTACAGCAACACCATCCGATGAGCTTAGCTGGCTTAGTCCGCGCAGATGCCTCGCGGTGGCTGCCGCTTTCCGAGCGGCACAGCACCAACGGGGTGGACAGAGACGTTGCAACTAGAGAGAGCCAATTGGCCGCCGGAAAAACGCAAAGAGGCACAGTTCACGGTGCCTAGGGAGGCCTAATCTGGTTAACCAAACGCGGAGCATGCTCCTAATGTTCTTCGACAGAGCCTGACGGTCGACCCAGGTCAAGTCCACACGTCGACACATTCCCATGCCGAGAAGTAATTACACACTCCACTGTGAGGCGGCGTTATAGGAAAGATGCCCAGGCCAGACTCAGGGCTATAGAACAAGAATAGCTCGATAACACATCAGGGTATTCTTACTCTCTCTTCTTACCCTCCCCGAACGGCATCTCAGCCAGCAATTTCCGCACTGCATCCAGCCGGACAGGCTTAGTCCAAAACAAATCGCACCCACTAGCTGTTGCCTCCCTTCGGTCTGATTCGCTGCTCAGCCCCGTCAAGGCAATGATCTTGCACTTCTCTTTGACCGCCTTCTCTCCCGCCGCCATCATATGCTCGAGCTCAAGTTGGCGGATCTGCCGGGTGGCCTCAAAGCCGTCCATGACGGGCATGGTGATATCCATAAACACGATGTTGACCGGCCGGTGAGAACGGGTGGACAGAGATTCCTTGTACTGCTCCACCGCCTCAAGGCCATTGCGTGCTATTTCGAACGGCTGTTTTAGTTTCTTGATCAGTGTGGAGAGAAGCTTGATGTTGACTGGGTTGTCGTCAACCAAGAGCAGGTAGTGCCCTTCATCTGCTGATGGTAGTGGTGGTTGTATGGGGCTAGTAGCAGGGTAGGTGTTCTCCTTGGTAGAAATGGAAGCAGGTTCTTGCGTCGGGCCCCGGGATTTCGCGGACAGGGGGTTGCTGATCTTCCTGTCGCTGCTCACCGCACTGGTTTGTACCTCTGACTCTGTCTCTGGTGGTTTTGGACGCAGCGGCAGTGGCTCTCCAACACCGACAGCAGAGGAGGCTGCTTCCGACTTGGACTCGGCCAACCGTGTGATTGCTGGCTGCGGTATCGCGGGTCCGTCAAGCTCCCTGCGAGAGGCGCCGCTCTTGAGGGCGGAGCGTATCGCAGCAACAAGCTTGGTCGGCGTGACAGGGTGATGCAAGTGGATTCCACAGCCTCCTTCTCCCATCAGACTCTGGTTCATTGGGCATCCACGAGGTCCCGGCCCGGAGCAGACCACGACAACGGGCCGGACAAACTGCGACATTAGCCGGTCAGCAACAGATTTTCCGGGGCTGTTCGCAATTCCAGTGAAGCTGCCGCCCTCACTGAAGTAAATGTCAGCTTCAGGAACGGGGCATTCCGCCGTCCCAACAATCACGGTCATGCCCAGGGTGTCATGGGCGGATGCTCGCAGCGCCCGCTCGAGGGCCTCGGAGCATTTTTGTACATGCGGGGGGAGACTGCTCAGACCGCCACTGACTCCGGACTCTGAGTGCATCGCGGACGTTTGGAACGCGGGGGGGATAAAGCATATCTTCTTCCCCGCGAGATCGTGGGAATGCTCAACATATGGGCGACGTGCGTCCGGCTGGCTTTCTACGCCTTGTCGTTCGCGTCCATCTCCACCCTCAACTTTCGTGGAGGTTGTCCATGTATCCATCTTGGGGCAAATGTCGCCTCTTCCGAACTCCAGCGGGACCCGAACTTGGACAGTGGTGCCTACGCCTACCGAGCTCTTGACATTGATAGTCCCACCAATGCTGTTCACCAGCTGATGGACGATACTCAGGCCTAAGCCCATGCCTGCCGCATGAGTGTTCTCCTGGGAGAAGGGCTGGAAGAGTCGGTATTTGATGTAGTCAGAGCTCATGCCCACGCCGGTGTCTTCCACTGTAAACACGATGTGGTCGACGTCAAAGTGACCCTTGTTGCTGACGTTCTTGGTGGCCACTCGAAGCGAGACCTCGATGCGGCCAGACTTTGTGTATTTCAAGGCATTTCCAAACAAGTTCATGACAATGCGCTTCCAGGCCCCGACATCGATGTCCAATTCCCAATTGAGGCTCCTCGCGACGTTGACTGTAATGAGCGGCACGGCGGGATCCGGGGGGACGTCCTGTGTAGCTGCTTCGGACAAGGGGTTCACAGCATACGTCCGCTTCTGGTCTGGCGATGTCCGGACGGCGACCTCGGACAGGTGGCTGAAGTGGACTGTCTCGACAACATCTTCTACCAACTTCCCAAGATCAGCCTGTTTCGTGACGACAGGGGGCTCTCTTGCGCCACTCTTGCCGTCGCCAATGACCATAGCGTAGTCAAGTAAATTGTTGAAGGTATCCAGCAGGGTCGTCCCACAGGAATCGAGCATGTCCAGCGTGAAGAGGAGGGTCGGATCCGAAATGCTGCCACGGAGCAGCTCGCTGCTCGCCAAGATGCCGTGCAACGGGCTGCGCAGCTCGTGGCTGATGGAGGAAAGAAAGTGAGACTTGGCATTGCTGGCCGCCAAGGCCTCGAGGCGAGACACCTCGGCCATGACCGATGTACCAAACGCCGACACTAGGCTGAGGTCGGTCTCGTCGACGGCTTGCGTGGGATCCGAAACCCAACCGAGGGCGGCAGTGTACCAGCATTCTCGGTGGAAGTGCCACAGGGGAAGGAAAACCGCGTATTTCGCACCCGGGAGGCCATGGAAAAGCACGCCCACGTCCCGCTGCAGGGCGACGCTGTCCCGATCCCCTTTGCGCCCGCCGGGGAAGCGTTTTCCAATCCCGTAGGTCTCGTCGATGGGTCCGAATTCGTCGGCCGAGAAGACGTGGCCTCGTGGGAACTTGCGAATAAATCTCTGAAGGGCGGCTTCGGGAAACCGAGTTTGAGGCGAACGCATAGCATGCCCCCTTCCGCTGCCGCCTAAACACCGGACAATCGCGGTGCAGAATGGCCCCGATATGGTTCCGCCATGTTCGTCCGCATCATTCGCGGGGTGTTGGCGGTCTCGGTTCGAAGTATCCGAACGGTCGGTGAAAGTGCTGGGCACCGCGTCGAGGAACATGAAACCGTCAAGGTTCATGCAGCGCTGGATCGTGGATGCAGCTCGGAAGAACGCGGCCTTGATATGCGCCGAACCCAGGAACCCACTTGCCGACTCGTGCGCATCATTGTTGGATGACGTGTCGCCTGAAGTTGGCATGTCTAGACCACCACCGCCACCATCACCATCACCATCTATCCTCGCAGGCCCGTCTTTATCCGTCATGCCATCGGCGGTAGCGCAATCAACCCGTTCCATGTGATTCGTCAAGTTTGTCCCGCCCCTCATTGTTGTGGGAGGCGTCTCGTTGTCCTCGCCATCGCCAGGGTGAGAGAATAAGCTCGAAAAGGCGGACTGCTCGGACGATGTGTGCGTGTGGGCGTGGTTTAGTGCTGGGCGGGTAGCGTCAGTGGTGTCGCACACTAATGGTGCTCTCGCAACAGGCTCCGTTTGATCGCTTGCAGCATGTCCCTGTCGGTCAGCTGCTGCATATGTTGATGCCAGTGTTGTTACGGTGCAGGATATCGACATCGGTAGGGACGGACCAGCAGACAGTGCTGCTTCGGCTCCGTTTGGTCCCGGGCGTGCTGATACTCCGATTGAACTGTGGGTGTCTGGAGGTGAACTCTCCGGTGGAGGCTGATCTCCAGTCCGCACCGTATTGGCCACCACTTTGTCAGCCACCCTATCATTCCCCGGCAGTCCCTCAGGCTCAACAGCCTCATAGCTTGATGCGGGTTCTTTCCCCTGATCTGCGCTTCCAAGAGGGACCGTAACCCCCATCTGCCTAGTCATATGCACCGTGTCAACCACATCTTTACTCGGCGGCGCTTCTTGCTGCTCAGCTAAGTGTCTATGTTCCAAGGGGGCCCCATCTTGAACCGTCCGAGCCGTGTCGGCCATACCATCGCTGGGCAAACGTTCTGGTCGCTCAGCTGAGTCTTTGGAAGATGCCCCAGTTGGGGACATCTGCGCCGTGTCCACCCGGTCGTTGTTTGCCAGAGCTCCTTGCCGCTCAACTGAGTTCTCAGGTTCCGATGAGGCCCCAGTTGTGGTCATCTGCACCGTGTCAAGCATATGGTTGCTGGCCGGAGCTTCTAGCAGTTCAGGATGTGAGGAGGCAACGTCTTGAGTCTCCTGCGCTGTGTCGGCTGCGTCGTAACGCGCCGTCGGGGATTCCGGCTCCACCGTAGGGCGAGAAAAAATCGGCTGCTGGGGATCGGTCGAACCGGGCACACCACATACGGTGGGCGAGACCTCGGCCGGGTCGTAGCCCAGGTTTGACTGAACGGAATGCGGCAGGTGTGGCTCGGATCCGATGAACTCGGTTAGTCCCTTGATGAGCTGTTCGGAACGGTTCCGGCCCTGCTTCATCCGCATGAGATCCAGATGTGCCATGATGGTGTCGGCTATGTCGTTCATGATTCCAACGGTCTTATCGTTGTTGAAGTCGTACAGGTCGTTGTGCACGACGCAGTAGCTGCCCAGGATATACCCCAGGGGCGATATGAGCGGAACCTCCAGGTACGACGTGAAGAACGGGAAGCCCTTCACATAGGCCCTGTCGACGTAGTCTGGCTCAGTGCGGAAGTCATTGACGATGTATCGGCTCCTGTTTGCGATGATGTTGGGCCCTGTTCGGATCCATTCCCCTGTCTCGTCCATAAAGGCCTTCATGGTGGTTGGGCAGACGCCATAACAGACATCGAGCTTGGCCATCCCCAGGTAGACCTCGTCGCCTGGGTCTGAGTAAATCTCTATGAGGGAGTTTGACCGTGTCATCTCGGCCACCACGAACTGGTGCTGTCGGTCGATAAAGGAGAGGAACGAACGATCACAGCCGAGTCGTAGGGCGCCCAGCTGGACAAGGGCGTTGAGTGTGGGGTCCGGGTTGAGGAGCGGCGTGCTATCGAAGTGCCCCGGGTGCAAGTCTGGGGGAAAGGAGGCGGCGGAGAGGTATCTGGAGGAGCCGGGCCCCGAAGGTTAGCTATGTCTCTCTCAGGCACAGGGGAGTATGCTGGCTGGGATCAGACAACCGAGACAAGAAGAGCCTGAAAGTCAACTGATGGAAATTGATGATGGCTCACGCTGCGATCTCCCTCTGCCGCGCGCGTTCGGAACTCAACACCTCGTCGGCGCAGGTGGGCCCGTTGCCCGCCGGCACCCCGGCCGCAGCGGGAGGGGCCGTGGCATTGTCGGCGAGCATAATTAAAATGACCGCAAAATCGTGACCTCGCTGGTCATTTACTGTCGTCAAGGTCGAAGAGCTTGCATGTGCTCTGGGCGGCAGCGGAGTCGGTAGCACCGTTGTGGGGTGTGGAGATTGGACGATGAACTGAAGTTGAAGAGGGACGGCTCAAACTTTCAGGGTTGGTGGCGAGTGGCAACAAGCCGAAACCCAGCCAAGAGAGCCAAGCTAAAAGGCTTCTGCCACGCGCCAGCTTATCCATTGGTTGCAAAAGAGGGACTGTTCGGTTTTGGTTCAATTATGTGTTGAAGTTAGCTCGTTATTGGACGACGGAGAAGACTCCGTTCAGCTAAGGTGAGTTCGCTCGCATTTAGTTAGGCACATGGATAAATAGATAAGGATTATGGAGTAACTATTTGCTCCAATAGCCACGTCAAATTCAATTTCCAACCCTCGTGGGCATCACGAAGAAAACGGAGCAGCGAAGATATACTCCCGAGACTCGGTCGTGATGTCAGTTCTACATGAGGAAGGATTCAAGTTGGCTCTTAGCCAATCCACTTGCCGCTGGCACTGATCGCGTTATAATGTAGAAAATCCTTGGATGAGTAGGTATTGTACCTTGCTTACTGGCTTATGAGAGCCAGTACGTCAGTCAACCTGTATCTCGAGCGCTGGAGCGCTGGATACAGGACAGTGTTTTGAAAGGAACCTTATGTTGCGGTTCGTTTCTTCATAGACACTTGACTCGACAACACAGTGCTTACTGGGTATACTCAAGTCCTCGTTTGGGGGATTGCAGTGTAACAGAGGTATTCAACGCCTCAAGTGTCTACGTAGATTTTCCTGCCATTACTTAGACTCTCACTTTTAAAACCACCTTGTCAGAAGCCTCCCCTCCTCCCTTCCCCTTTCCCCTCTGTTTGTACTCCCATCGTCTAAGAATCCCCTCCTTTCTGCCGACTCGCCAACTTCCTCAACAACCGCGCGCCACCACCCAGCATCCCCCTCCTTCCGCCATCCATATCCGTACACCCTGCCCCTGCTGCACACCATGCGGTCCCTTTCCCGGCTGGTCAACTTGTCAAGGCCATAGAACGATCTCACCATCTCGGTGCCAGCAAGATACGTCATGACCATCCCAATCGAGCCGGGCCGTCTCGGCATCTTTGGCCCTGCCCGGCGCCAGATCAGGATTGCGACCAGTTGGATGAGCATCAGAAGCAAGATTGCTGCCGAGATGGCGGCACAGATAAGGGTTTCTGTCGGTGACCCGGCCTGAAGTTCGTCGACGCGCTGTGGAAGGACGATGCCTGCGAGTGTGACAATGAGGACCTCGCTGAGCAAGGCGGTGATTGCGACTGAGGCCGCCATCAGGTGCGCCGTGCGCAGGAGGGGGAGGATGGCGCAGAGCGGAGAGGTGTGTCGACGGAGAAGAATTGTTGGGAAGGGGTGGGAAGAGGAGTGGTACAGGCGTTGATAAGGCGTCATGGTCTGCGTCTCTATTCACGAAAGTCAGCGAGCTGGGATTCGGTAAGGGGTTAAGTGAACCGAATACCTTGAAAGATTCTGCCCCAATAGAGGGAGATCAGGACGCCGAGGAGGCCAAGGCCTATCTTCATGCCTATTCTGTTGGAGGTGACGGATTGGGGAAAGAGAAATTCCGGCTGGTCGAGCGTAGCCAAGGCGGCCAGGACAAGACCGAGCAGACCAAGTATAAACACTCCAAAACACAGATCAACCACCAAGGGAGTTGGCTTCCAACTGGCCGGGACTGCCAATCTTTCCCTAACCCCGCTGAACTGCTGGCCAATCCTGCCAAAAATACCATTGTTGTCGTCTTCGTCCTGTCTGTCCTCCAGAGGCACAGGCATGATACCGTACTTAACGATGCCGTCCTCCATCGCAAACTCGCCGAGCATGAACTTGTGGCCCTTGAGAACGTCCTTCAACTCATCCTCAGACATGTCACCTGGGAACGAGGAAAACAGCTGCTCGACCTCGGGATGGCCCATGACCGCTGCGACCCCGGCAATGGTGGTTGGGTCTGCCGAAATCCCGCCCGGCTTTTGGAACCACTTAGTCAAGGAATAGAGGACCATGGACGCCTGGACGACGAGGACCGAGATAATCACATCAAACACCCAAGGGTTGCCGCTAATCCTTGGAGGACAAGGCGTCATGCCGGTCGCGATGCCGTCTCTCTCACAGTAGTCCACATCAACGAACGAGGTGCCGGCGACAAATATCGAACCGAACTGGCCCATGATAAGACCGAGTCTACCGGCACCAAACGACAGCTGAGCCAATTCTCCCCCGGATATCCCCGACCCCAGCATCTTCCTCACGGGCTCGTGAATGATCTGCTGGTTGTAGAAAGCCCCCATCATCACCATGAATCCTCTCGCCAAAATCAGTGGGGCGTGGTGCCCTGCCACCGACTGAGTCACCTCCCATGTGAAACCGCCTCCTAGTGCGGTCGACGGGGATGATGTGGAGGCTCCACTTGTTGTTGGTGAGCCAGCTGAATCAATGGATTGAGGCGCAGCAGTTGGCGCGTCCGAGGTACTGGATGACGATGGCACTGAGGTCGTAGCTGGGGAGGTGGACGGCTTAGACATTGTATTTGACGATGTGATTAAGGTCGCTCGTGAGGATGCTGAAATCGTGAGTTGGTTAGAGGTCGTGGCCGGGGAGGTGGATGCCTTGGAAGCTGTCTCTGACCGTATGATTGGAGTCTGCAGGGCTGATGTCGTCAATACTGGATCCAGCGTGGCTGTGCGGCTTGTCCCCGTAGGGCCTAGAGCCGATGACTGCTCAGAGACAGAAACATCGGTAGGTTCCCGTGCGGCCGATGCGGATGGTGTGACCGTCGACTCTTGCGTCTCAGACATCCCACTCAACGCCCCGGAAGCAGAGCCCGTCACAGAGGCAGTCGACTGTGCTTGCAGACTCAAGGTGGTTTCTGAAGCCAATGAAGTCTCGGGAGCCGACGTTGAGGGCGTGCTTTGGCCGGAAGAGGATGAAGACGACGCCGTCCACAGGGAAGACGACAAAGGTGATGACAGAGATGATACAGACGGTGACGAAGTCGGACGTGGCTGGAATAACGAGGTCGCGGATGATGATGATAGTGAGGTTGAAGGCGATAAGGTCATGGGCGGCAAGGACGAGGATTCCGAGGATGACGGGCCTGTGGACGATAAGATTGTGGATGGCAAGCTCAAAGAAGCTGTGGATGATGGGGTAGAAGGCGATGGGTCCGTGGATGGCAGGGTTGAGGATTCTGAAGAGGTCGTTGGTGAGGTTGGCGCAGTTGATGATTGTGACGGGGTTTGTGGCGACGAGGATGATAGGGATGACGAGACGGATGTCGTTGTGGAGGATGATAGGAGTGTAGAGGTTATTGAAGTCATGCTGGGCAGGGGGCCACTCGAGGCGTCCTCGGAGCTCGAGACGATGCTTGAGCTGCGGCTAGTGGTCTCCGACATGGATGTACTGGTAGAACTGGCTGGGAGGTTCGAGGGAAGGAAACTTGAGGTTGTCGACGCAGATGTTGCGCTGGATACCGTCATGGTTGTCGAAGTCGAAGTGACTGAGGTGCTTGGAGTAATCTGGCTGGTGACCTGAGAGACAGATCGAGGAGTAGTCGTCGTCGTTGGCGTCATCGATGTTGTCAAGCACGCCTCTAGTCTGTGAAAAGAGGTGCTGCAATAGACCTGCTCGGCTCTCCTTCCTCCTCGGGCAATGATCTGGCTCGTCGTGCAAGACACCGTGCTTCCGAGACATGTGTTTGTGTTTGCGGGCTTGGAAGTAGCGGGGGGGATGGTTCTTGAGGCCGAACTTGGTGTAGTGGCTGTCATGGGGGGACGAGTCGTGGTGAAGATAGTGCTCGAAGAGGACGAGGATGATGATATCGTCGTTGAGGTAGATGTTGCGCTGCAGTCCCCAATGGAAAAATACGTTGTGCTGCAGTCCTTACTCCCACAGGTAATCCGACTTGTCATACAAGGACCAAGGGTCGCCGAAGGACTGTCGATCTTCGTTGTGGGCGGTACGGACGTTGTGGACGACGATATCTGCGGCCGCGTGGGCGTCACAGCAAAGTAGCTCGTCGAGCAACTTGTCGATCTGTACCCTTGCCGTTTCACCATCCTGCCAGGAATCTCGATTGTCGTGCAAGACACCGTGCTGCTAAAGAATACCGGGAAATTGATGGTTGCCACTGGTTCCAGAGGAGGCCTCTCCCCGACCGTAAGGACTGCTCGGGCGTCCAGTCCTCCGTCTGATCTGCCCTCATCCTCCCGTGCCTGTAACGTGGGCGTAGGGGGTAGCGCAAACGATGATGTTGAGCCATTAGGAAGGGTCTTTTTGAGAAATATAATGACACCAAGGAGTGCCAGCGTGACGGCTAGCGCTGTCGCAATGCCATAGATCCGCGTGAAAAACGGCCTCGACGTTGGGTTGCCTTTTTCTGGTCGGCGATTAGTGAGGTAAGTATTGCCGCAGGTTAGATGACAAACCTACTTGAAATCTTCACTCTCCTGCTGTTCCTTTTCCCAAGCCTCCCAAGCCCCCAAACAGACGCCATGCTTGACCAAGAAAAGATCTAAGGAGCGGATGACAGCTGGCCACGATAACAACGTGCGAGTGTCAGCAAACGATAGAAAGAGCCCAGGGCAACAAGCAAGTGTCTGCGCTATTCCATCGAGTAGATAAATAGAGGAAATCCTCGCACAAGGTGTGGCCATGGGGCATCGCCTTGACGTGAGTCAAGAAATAGGTATCACCAGCAGGGCCGCGGGGAGAAATGGGTTCGCGTGAAACATGCGGAACGCCACAATGAGGCATTGCTCTTGTCCCTGGAGAATACGGCCTAAGCAAGCCATCGGAAAATTGACTTTGCGGTGCGGCTGAGGATGTTGATGCAGCCAAGAACCGAGCTCGCTGCAGTACCGCCCGCACCGGCTACCCAAAACGTCAAACTCTCGTCGAGAAGCCACGTTTATTAGCTCCAACGATCCATGTTTAAGGAAGCCTGATGTTGCAGCGCCCTGGCCCGTTTTGCCCTGGTTGGCTCTTGCCGATGCCTGCATGTGTTGGGACAGCTCTGCGGTGGTCGTGCTTCAGCCCTACGAGAAAAGCTCGCACGCCGGTTGAAGTGGAGGGAAGATGGGATATCCCTTATTAACAAGAGTAGCTGGCTTCTGAATTTCTAGAGTCACTTTGAGTAGCGGTGCCGGCTGGGCAGCAACGTTTCCCTAGTTAGGTACCGGTACCTAGCCTACCAATGCGAGCAACACGTCTAAAGTCGTCGTGCGTATTTGTACTCGGCGAAAATGAAAGGGGTCTTGCAGGGCCGTGAGTGGTTTTCTTAACGCAAACGTCTCCATGGCCATGTATGTCCCTCACTCACCAGTGCACCACTGGCCGGCTTCGATGCACCTTCCCCTGCCCGGCCTACCACGCCCCCGCCCCTCCACGAACAGTTGGTGCATTATTTGAACTCTCCTTCGAGAACCCGGCCTCGGTACGATAAGCAGACACTCTCAGAGTGACCACCCCGTTCAACGCAATCTCGAAAGGAGGTCTGGGTTTTGTCAAATAACACCTGAGGTTACGGCCCCCACAGGATGGCACCAAGTGCTAGGTAATGTTTCCAGCCCGGAATGGCATGCTCGGCCTAGGGTTACGGAATCTCAGAGAGCCGGGGGAAAAGGGGTCTTAAACTGAAAATGGAGTTCCCATTTCCGGATTTTAAATTTGGGAACGGCTAGATCGCACACGGCCACGGCTATATAGCATGGCGCTATCCCTGATTCGGCAGGTCTCCCGCGGTGCCCGTGCAGCAGTACAATCGTGAATTTCCTGACAGCTGCCAAGCGGGCCACAGGCCGGCGTCTGCCCAAAGCACACTACAGCAGCCGGCTGCTGCCCCAACTTCCCGCTTCAACTTCCATCCACAACCTGTTACCGCCAGGATGCTGCTAACCCGCAGTAGCTGACAATCGCAAGCAGCTGCATGGAGCACACTGCTAAGCCGTAAATGTGTAGTTCATAGTCAGTACCTTCAAGAATATCACAAAAGCAATGGGAACGAGCTCATGTTATTTGCGTTGACTTCAATTGAACGCGATTGATCAAGCCGACGCAGCTTCTGTGCCTCCACTTGGCAGCTGTCATGAAGTTCACGATTGTACCACTGCACGGGCACCGCGGGAGCCCTGCCGAATCAGGGATAGCGCCGTGCTATATAGCCGTGACCGTGTGCGATCTAGCCATTCCCTTAGATTTCCGCTTTTTCCTCTTTTCGGCGCGCAGTGAATATTGGGTGAGGGTTATATACAATACAATACAATACAATACAATACAATACAATTTATCAACGCCCGGCGGATAACCCGAAAGGGAAACTATTACAATCTGACTAACTATACATATCCCAAGATATGTCTTGATCTCGTCGGAGCCCATACAAAGTTCATTCTAGTTCATGTCCTCTCTTATACGATTCCTCTGCGGATTCTCGTGGGTTAGTAGGGTTGTTAAGTAGGCTGGCTTGAAGGCGATTCTGCAAGTGTTCAACGTCCTATCTTCGGCGGCTGAAGCGGTGCCTGCTGTCCGTGGCACGAGGTGAGGGGTGTGGGTTGGGTGTGTTGTGGTGGGTTGGGTGGTTTAGTCGGCCTGCGGTTGGTTCGTGTCAAGGCGCCCTGTGGCCATTGCGAACCGTATGGTTGCCCGGACGGCTGCCATGTTGGGAGTCCAGTCTTTCTTATCCGATGGCGATTTCCCTCCTAGGTAATCCGTAGAACGAAATGTTGCTTCTGTGGGTGTCTGTGCATTCGAGCATCTCCGTTCGGTATGCCGTCCATTTTCTGCATCGGAAGAGGAAGTGGTCTACTATCTCTGTGGCTTGCCCGCACACGCACTGATCTGCCGGTACTGCTCCAATCCGATGGAGGTAACCGTTGAGCCTTGCCATCCCTGTTCTGAGCTGAGCGAGGGTTACGTATGGGAATAGAATTCTACCACCTTAGTCAGGCACGGAGGGCCACAAATTTCACCACCATCCCAAACCATGAAATGCACCGCAGACCGCTCAAAACCACACCAACCACCACGACGCACTCAAACCACGACTGCGAATAGCTTAAATGATGGCCGACAGCTTATCACCGAGCAGATTGAAGGTATTTGCCGGACTGTCTTAGATTACCAGAAAATTGAGTAAGTTCTTGACCATCTT
Source organism: Parathielavia appendiculata (assembly GCF_033297405.1). Taxonomy (NCBI): domain Eukaryota; kingdom Fungi; phylum Ascomycota; class Sordariomycetes; order Sordariales; family Chaetomiaceae; genus Parathielavia; species Parathielavia appendiculata. The sequence goes on from NW_026944260.1 coordinate 57,304, forward strand.
GGCCCTGTATTCCCTAGGATTGCATGCTAACCCTGGCTTAGTCACCCATTTCCTCGAATTTCATGGTCCTAGGAAATGAAATTTTTCATGGGTTGGGCTTGAAGATCGAATATGCAAATCACATTTCGTAACCCTAGTTTGGCCACGTGGTTGCCGATTGCTGCATGCAAGCTGACGGCGCAGTATAACGGCTCGTGAGGGCCGAGGAGCTTCGTGGTCGTCCCGCTCAACAATGCATAATGCCGACACTCCTTGATCAGCGAATGCATCAAAATGATGCCCGCCGTGGTGTTGACCGTGGCTTAGTCAGCCTTTTGTAGTGCCGGGGCATCAAACGGAATGGCCATCACAAAATCGCCGAAAACGCGATTTCGGTGCATTGGATTCTTCGCCGGCAAAACGCGGCTTCGCGATACCTTCTTCCGGCTCTCCGACCCATGGCTTGGTTTGAACAGAGGACTCAGGGAGGTCGTCCGGCAGCAGATTCCCTGCTCCTACCTACATTCCACATGGATTCAGGCGTCGTTCAATGTCAGCAGAGAACCTCGGTTTTGTCTCAAACGGCTTTCGCCGGCTGCTCCAGTCCATCCGGGCAAGGCAAAAACAGAAGGCCTGGAATTGAAAATGAGGAACACGATGCAGATTCACTCCCGTTCCTCCCTGCCCAGCGGCCGCGTCCTCTAACGCCAGCCGTCTCGGAGCAATCCCCGGCCACTCTCGGCACGTTGGCTCGACTGCCTCCCGAGCTACGCCGGCGTACCCTGACGGCAGCCTTTGGGAGCCGCACATTGCATTTGGACATGCAATTCGCACCCCCACGGCGCGCTTCGGCGTGCGACCGCTTGACGCCAGATTTTGACGCCAGCACCGCGCCCGTTCACGGCTTCGGCGTGTCGCCGTTTGTCGGAACCGCTACGAGGCAAACGAAGGGGAAAATGGTCAGTGGTCGCAGAGTGTCACGAGGATGTCAATTTTTGGTTGTTTCTGATGATGATTGTGTTCTGTGTTCTCAACTGTCCGATGTTCCAGACAGCCTCCAGGGTGTCTATCACCAGCCACATGTGGGTCCGTCTTGGCACCCCTGAATCAGGGTTCACGTTCCAACACCGTTGAGCCCCTACTACTTCCCCGCAGACGACGCACCCCGTGCCTGGCGGTGGACCAATTGCGTGTGCCATCGCATGTTCCCACCTGGCTCCCGGTGGGAGCGCCATGCCCTGGCGAGAGATGGTTATCACTATCCCCCTGGACCTCACACCGATAAATGTCTCCGGGGCGAGGCCATGTACTGCTTTTTGTGGCCGCCCGAGATGATCGCGGCTCCAGGAAAATGCAAGGTCGGCGCGATGGGGTGGCTGCTGGCGTGCCGGCAGGCTTACCTCGAGGGCATTGAGGTTCTCTATTCTACAAACATGTATTCCATCGAGAGTGACGTCCTCTTCAGCCACCTCGTCATCTGATTCTACCGGAGCGCCTAGCATGGATTACGTCCCTGGAGCTACGGTGGGAGCTCGTTCTGTTTGGGAATCCTGTTCGTCTGGGCCGTGGCCGGACACACAATCCGGATGAGGACAGGGCTCGGCTGGCGGCCAATCTCCGTCACTTGTGCCATCCATTTCCGAACCTGCGCTCCCTTGTACTCTCTCTCCAGGACTGTCTGTACAACCATGGCAAAGTCCGGCCTGCCGACGCCCTTCCCGAAATTGACCGCATGCTTTTGCGACCGATCGCCGACGCTGTGGCCCGCTCCCCGCCATTAGTGCGGGAGAAACGTGTTGTGGTCGAGCTCCCATTGAATGTCTTTGTAGATCTGGGTGGTTTAGGACTGGAATGGGAGCAGAAGGCTCGGGATTGGTGGGATACGAGGGGCGTCTGGCTGCGATATCCGTTACCTCCTCGTCCGGGTGAGTTCGAGGAATCCGAGTCACCTAGGTCGACAACTCGACATCGGACTCCAGTCAAAACAGCAGCGACTTCTACTATATCAAGCAGGGCCCAGAGAGCGGCCTTTACTGGGACTAAAAGGGTGAACTGCAGATTTTGTCGTTTCGCCTCCACGGATGTCCTGGATGATAAAAGAGCATGTTCCGATGAGCGCTAGATGGATTTACACATCTCTGCACAGCCCGCGGTGCCGGCAATCTGAGGCGGTGACCCTCAAGATTAACGGGTTATCCTATTCCTTTATTACACCTCCTCTAGACTGACCATCCGTTTCCGCCGCTGCTCATGCTACGCCGCTCCATCGCACATTCAACGCGAGGCCGAAGTTGAACCATCAGAGCCGTCTTTCTGCCCACAAGGCTGATTTCACAACACTCGTCCCCTCCACACCACATGCGAACAATTCAAGTTTTTAGGACCGCATGCATGCGAACCTGCTCACCTCCCCACTATGGCTCGGTCTGCACTCCAACAGCTGCATGGTTCCCACGGTTTGTGGCATCCCCGAGCTCATTGTGCTCAGAGGTCGGCGGCCCACCGTCGTGGTGCTCTTCCCGCACAAACCTTTCTCCGTCTTGGTGCTTTTCGCGTATGAACTTTTCTTCGTCATCCCTGTTGTCCAAGGTCAGCTCAGAACCAAGGTGTCTGAAGCACGGCGGAGCCGGACGACACTCACCGATCCTGACCGGGATTGACGTCCCTGAACTTGAGATACTGGAGCAAGAAATAGAAGCCGCAGGCAAGAAGCGACCCGAGCAACGGGCCGAGCCAGTAAATCCAGAAGTATCCGGGAAAATTGTGGTTCACGATGGCTGGTCCAAGGGAGCGAGCAGGATTTAACGAGCCGCCAGTGAAGTAAACGCCTTCAGATCGCGTCAGCACCTTAACAAGACCCGCCGTGCAGCTGACCGCGAGGACGATTGAGGCTTCAACTCACCAATGAGCTCGGCCAGGAAAAAGGCGATTCCAATCCCAATCGGGGCGAGATAGGTCGACTTGTGCTTCTCGGCCGCCAACATGATGATGACATAGACAAGCTGAGTGGTGAGGAACATCTCGATGAAGAGCCCCTGGGCAATACTTGCCCCTCCACCCAGAGTCGTGGCAAACGCCGGCGGGCCGGGAAACAGACCCGAGACAACGGCAGCAGCAGCGATGCCGCCCAGGAACTGGGCCACCGCGACTACGAGAGCGCGACCCACAGAGAGGCCGCGGATAAGATACAGGGCGAGGGTAACCTAAGAGGTTCACGAAGGGCGAGTTGAGGTCAGCACACAACAAAGCTTGACTGATGGAGTTAGAGGCGCACATACCGCAGGGTTAAACAATCCACCCGTGACTCGGTAGAAGGCCCAGACATTGACCATCAAGCTCAGGCCAAAGGCGAGGGCGATGAACATGAGCTTGGACGCGTCGGGCGGGGGAGGGCCACCGCCGGCGGGCGGCATGGGAGGAGGCGTGTTGGCAATCTGGGTACCGGCAAAGGAAAAGAACAGGAACAGGAAGGTGCCGACAAACTCACCCAGCCCTGCAACAAAGTTGGTGCGCGCTCCCGACGGCCAGGTACCTTGCCGGAGCATCGGAAGCCTGTTGTCTGTAAGGCTGTTTGCACGGTTCTCGCCTGCCTCGGAGCCGAGCGAGAGCAGGCGGTGTCTGCCGAAGAAGCCCATGGGGTGCATCTCGTTTGATTTACGGGTCAGGTGGTGGATAGTAGCGATCAAGTTCCGGGCGATGACAAGAAGGAGAGAGGGAACGTGGCCACTTGTTGCTCTTGTTGACTCCCATATATATCACGATCCCAAACAACACACCGTTCTGGACCTTGGCCCTAGAACTAGTCGTTAATGCTAATAAGCAGAGGCCTGTTGCCGTTAACTAGCTGATTGCAAAAATGAAATGGCAACCCACAAACGCCATCACGCCACAGTATGATATATCACCCAGGTCAAATCTTAAGACAGTTGCATCAGAACGTGCCGTTTTTGCGGTCTTACTGGCCTCAGATCGGACCAATGGCGATTGTAAATAATTCGATCATCGATGTGACTTGCCTACAGGTAATATCGAACTGATTTTGGATCCGGTTTGAGTTTGCGTCATGGATCAATACTTGCCATAATGATGTGCTAGCGAGCCACTATCGTAATGGCATTGCGGACTACAAACAAATCAAGTAGCAACCGAGTAGGCAGCTGTTAGCTAACGTCCGAAGTCAACTTCTATTGCATAATACAAGCGCCAGCATCCCGGCGGATTTGGGAAAGGCATAGAAAATGCATGAGCAGGTCATTCCGGGGGCGGTAAAGGAGTGGGATCAGAGCTGACATCCATGATTTTGCCAACTGAGTCCAGTCTGTTGCACAGTATCTGTATATAGACGGAAATGGCAACTGTTTAAATCTTTTGTGTCTGGTGCGGCACTCTCGAGCCTGCCAGCAAACGCTTCCCTTTGAGCCTGGGGTCACCACACAAGACAGTTCACCAGAGAGTTCAGAAACCACCCTCTGCACTTACTCAGGGACTGGGACACCACTGATCTGGGTCAGCTCGGCCAGAAGTTTGGTCCTGTAGCCTTACGTCCCCTGCCACCGCACTCGGCTGACTCTCGCGTGAGTCGACAAAATAGCCACCGGGACTCCATCCCGCCTCCCCATGACCCAACGCAAGCATGACAAAGGTATCAACCCCATCCGCGACCCGCCCTGGAGCGGAGGAACCACCCATTTTTGTCGGAACCTTTTCACCCAAAAGGTCAGCTCTAGCTCGGTGATTAAAAGCGTGAATCAGCAAACAGGGAACGAACCCATCCCGGATCGACAGAGTAGCAGCCAATGTTCGGCCAGCGACGGGCAAAGGCCTTGGCAAACATGACATTGTGCAGCTTGCTATCGCTGTAGCTAGACCGGAGGATCTGGTGTTGTCCCTTGCCATCCAAGTTCGGCCGTCCGCTCCTGTGCATGCCCGACGAGACATAGACGAGCCGCTTGGGCCTGGCCATCAGGCAGGTCAACAAGTAGGGAGCGAGCGTGTTGACGGTAAAAAGAGTCGGCAGTCCCGACTTGCCCGGCACGCGATCCATCCCAAGGTAGACGCCGGCGTTGTGGATGATTGCGTCATAGAGGCCGTGCTTGTCCGCTTCGGCGGCGAGGGCTTTTATCTCGTCAATGCTGCTCAGGTCTGCCACCAGCACCGTTTCGGCGCCGGGGCAAGCGGCCGAGGTGTCGCGGGCGCGATCTGCATTGCGTGCGTGAAGGACGACTTGGTGGCCTTGGGCGATGAGACGCTTGGCAGTTAGCAAGCCGAGGCCATCGGAGGATCCGGTGATAAAGAAGCGAGCCATGGCTCTGAAGGGATGAGAAATTGTAGTTCTCAAACTTGTTCAAAGCTGGGGAATCTGGATATTTGGAGTGGTAGCAAGCAGATGATTTTCGAGACTTAACTGTAGGTGGTGATGGAGGTTGTGCAATTGCCGGGCAGTGTGCCTTTGTTAACTCCGCAAATCCGAACAATCCGAAGGGTGCATTTTGGAGGACTTGCATGTCCCGATCCTTGCCACCGCTGCTGTGTACCCGCTGGCCGCCATCGACGAGGAGAATGATTACGAGAATGGAAGCCATCTATTCCGTCGTACCGCGCTATGCTTGACAATAATCCCCTGGGCACCCCTTGAAGGTAAGGTAAAACAGGACCAGTCGGTCACCCCCTCCCGCCATTGTAGTCGGCGCCGCCGGCTTTGCGTAACCTGGCGACAATATCGGCCTCGCTGAGATCCCGCTTGTCGTCGGCGTCCACCTGGACGCTAAAGTGCGACAGCACCTTCTTGACGGCGCCGGCCTCGATGCTGACGCGGGCCTTGCGCATGACCTTTGTGCCCTGGCCGATCCAGACGATCAAAGCAAACTTGACGCGCTTGCTCTCGGCGTCGTTGGCGTACTCGACGCGCACGTAGGCGTACTGCACCTGCCCGTCGTCCAGCTCGTCCACTAACTCGGCCAGTCCGCCCGTGCCCGTCTTGCTCAGCACCAGCTGGTTGCCCGTCGCCGCCGCGTACGAGATGAGCAGCCAGTTGGTCTCGTCCTTGTCGGACCGCACCGCGTCGTATGCGGCCAGAATCTCGGGGGCGTCGGCGCCGGACATGGTCGTGATGCTACGTTATTCCCGGTCGACTCGAAGATTGTGCGCTTTCAAGAGATGGACTCGGAGGGGTAACTCGGTGTTGTCGCACGAGAGAGCTGGACGTCGCCCGCAAGGCGGAGTTGGGGAAGTAAAGGAGAAAAGGCGCAGGGGAGAGGACCGCGTGTCTGTTTTGATCCCGGATACGTGGGCAATTGTTGGATGAAGGTGCGGTGAGCCTCTTGATCCGAGCGGCGGGAGGGGCACTTGTGCAGTTTCAGGGTCTAGGGGGAACCAATGTCCACCGATTCTGCACCAATTCCCTAACCCTTGAAGAACAACAGAAATAGGGGCACTCGCTCTTTCAGAACCAGACAGGAGGCAAGTTCAGTTGTTCTTCTGGGAACCGACCAGACATTGCGGCAAGTAACAGTCTGAAGATGCTCCCCCGATACCGAGTATGCAGTAGAGAAATAAATACCTTGATATCGTATTATCTAGCCAACGTTTTCGTGAACTTTAGGACGATGATGCCCAACATCAACCATGACTCCGTCTGATGCAACCCGCTCAAAAGATCATTGAACCCCCTACACACGGGAATTCGGCATTTTAACGCCGTCTAGTCTATATCCCAATGATCACCATGTCCCAGTGAGCAGCAAATCCCTCGAACTGAAGCCAACCTTAAACCTGTACTGTCCCTCCGCAACCATGACCCAATTTTGCTCCGCGACATCCCAATAACTCAAATCCCTCCTCGTCAGGCTGAAATGCACCGTTTGGCTCTCACCAGGCGCAAGATACAGCTTGTCAAAGCCCCTCAGCACCCTGATGGGGAACTCGACGCCCTCCTTGGCCGGGTACTCCAGATACAGCTGCGGCACCGCCGCCCCTGCGACAGGTCCATCGTTCTTGACGTCCACGGTCACGGTGACGTAGATGGCCCACAAATCCGGGTTGCCGCCCTCGTCGCCGCCGGCTCCGCTTAGCGGTTGGGCCGTGTCATACCCGTCGGGGTAGGGGTACTGTCCGGGCTCAATGTCGTCCACCGATGAGAGATAAGGATAGATGTATTTCTCGAGTGCGCGGAAGCCGGTCGGGAAGAGTACCTCGCTCTTTGGCGGGATGGTGGTCGGGTAGCTCGGTGGGTTTGCGGCTGGGCTCGGGCGGGGTGCAGGGAGAGGAGACTTGTGCCTGTGTGAGGCGACCTGCAGATTGCTGAGATTGAACGTGGTGTAGCTCAGGCCGAAGCCGAATTCGAAACGTGGGTCGATGTTGTGCTTGTCGAAATATCGGTAGTCGATGTATAGGCCTTCAGAGAAATCCTGCTGCGGAACAACACCGTTCGGCAGATAGAGGACCTGTCCGCCGGGACCGTATTCGCTGAGTGACTTTCCGATGGTGTACGGAAGATGGCCGGACGGGTTGGTGTCGCCAAAGAGCACATCGGCAAGAGCGTTTCCAGACTCTTGGCCTGGGAGATTAGCCAGCAGGACAGCTTTGACGTTCGGCAGCTCGATCCATTTCTCCATCAAGACGGGGCCGACGGCGTGGATCACGACAATGACATCGCCCGAACCCGAGCCGCACTTGGACGCCACATTAACAATGAGATCGTCGCCGCCCCGCTGCAGGTTCAAATCCGGCCTGTCGCCGCGCACATTCTCCCACTTGACGAACCCCTCGCCGGAATCGGCGTTAGCGAAGACAATGCACAGCTCCAGGTCATCTACGATGGTCTTGTCGTCGTTCAGGGAAGGCTTGTTGGTCAGATACTCGTGAACCTCGACCTTGGAGCTGTCAAACTGTTTGCGAAGGGCCTCGATGGGCGAGACCAGATATGGAAACTCAACGGCCCCCGAACCCCAGCCAGAACCTAACGTGCCTTGGTTGCTGCAGCCAGGAGTTAGTCAAAACTTGGCACGAAAGACGGGAAACACTCAAAATGTCAACCTACCAGGCTCGGTCCTTACAATGGTTGGGTCCGTTTCCAGGGCCAGCATCTTCCCCAAACACGCCAATCTTGAACTTGCCCGAGTGTCTCTTCCCAGTGAGCTTTTCAAGATCACGGCGCCGCACCTCGAGCTTGGACGCATCCAGACCCTGGCGGGTAATGGGCAGCAAACCCTCGTTCTTGAGGAGCACGGTGCCCTCAGCAGCCACCTCGCGAGCAATGACCGAATGGTTAGCCTGGACATCCACAAACTGATTGACCACAACCTTGTCCTGCGGGCTGGGGCTCCCCGGCGCCAGGACGCCCATGCGATCGTCGGTCCACGAGGAGAAATTGGGCGGTTGACGCGGAAACTTGGTCTCGTCGTCCTGGCCGAGCTGATACCAGGCCGCGACGATGCGCGTCACCATGTCGTTCAGCCGGTTGACTGGCACGCTGCCGTTGAGGACAGCCCTGCTCAGTTGCGGACCCCACAGCGACTCGCCATTGGCCCAGCCCACTCCGTCGCCGGGCATGGTCATGTCGAGGCCGGCGAGCGCCGAGCCAACGCCCGAGTGCTGCGCAAGCCAGTCGCTCATGACGAACCCCTGAAAGCCGAGCTCGTCCTTGAGAATGCCATTGAGCAGTTTGCTGTTGCCGCAGGAGTACGAGTTGTTGACCATATTGTAAGAGCACATAGCGGCGGCCACGCCCGCTTTCACAGCGTCTGCAAAAGGCCACACGTACAGCTCATGCAGCGTGCGGTCGTCAATGTTGGAGCTGATGGCGTGCGGGAGGCCCCATTCCCACGGCTGGCGGAAGTGCTCCTGCTCGTTGGCCACAAAGTGCTTGATGGTGGCCATGACACCCTCGCTCTGGATGCCCTTGACAGTTTCGGCGCCCGCCACACCCTGCAGGTATGGGTCTGCTCCGAATCCCTCCCAGTTGCGTCCGCCGGCTGGCATGCGGCCGAGTGGCCCAACGCATGGACCCAGGAGGACGTTGATGCCCTTGCCGCGGGCTTCGATGCCGTGGGCCTTGCCCCTGGCATACATCAGCTGCCGGTTCCAGGTGGCGCCGACGGTGATACCGGCCGGAAAGGCGGTGATGTTGTCGGCAAATCTGACGCCCAAGGGTCCATCCTGCAGTTGAAGCTGAGGGAAGCCAACGTGCACGGCAGGCCCGTTGGTGCCCACCGCCAAGCCCATCTGCCACCCTGTCCCCGTTGTAATGTTGACCTTCTCCGCCAATGTCATCTTTTCCACCATCTTGGCCGCCTTCTCGTAGCTCACGGCCCAGCTCTTTGCAATGCCGCCCTTCGGAGAGGGGTACCACGGCGGCGACTGGCCGTATGACGGCTCTTCCTGGTATTTCTTGTAGAAGAAGGCACCGGCTGCACTGAGGAGTATCCAGAGCACGATGATGGTGGATACCGTGGCGATACAGCATCGGCTGCGCCGTCCCAAGAACCGGATGAAGTCCCATTGCTGTCGCTTCATCTGGGCGTGGAGCACGTGGCCGGATGTGGGAGGTTCGCGGTCGAGATTCCTGGTCGCAGCAATGTCCGAGTCGGAATCAAGCCCAATGCCATCTTCGGAGAGTCCGTCGGTCTCGCGAAGCAGGCCCTGCTTGCTCTGGTCTTGAGCCATGGTACCCAGCTTCTCTTCGGCCAACCTCAGGTCGTGATGTTGGGGTGCGATTCGTCATCAACGGTCGTCTATACAAGGCTCGGAAACAGCGCGCCTGGGCAACCCAGTCGCGTCGGGACGTTTGAGAACGGATGGAGTGGGAATCGCACTCGCGCACCTGGGGAAATGTGGTTCCTGCTCTGCTGCGTAGAACTACTCTCTGGCGTATGTTGTAATCCCTGGGGCGCCGATTGGCGGCAACATCGTCGTTGAAGCGATCCCGAAATGGGTTGAGTGAAGTCGACCGCTGTACTGTGTTAGGCTGTCCAGGCCCTGCGGTCACGGCCCGTTGTTAGGTTCTCTTGGCATTTCGAGAAGCCCTGGGAGAACCAGATCCGATTGGCTGTGCGTTGCCTCACCGAAAGGCAATCAGGCCTAGCTCTTTTGAACGATCAATACAAATTTCGAAGGCGGACGACTGCTCCGTCATCATCGTACGCTATGTTCCGAATCGCAAGGCCGTGCGCGAGGTTCCAAGCATCGTCATCCAGGTCAAGGAAAGTTAAGGTCGCGGTTGCAAATGCATACAGGGCTTTGCGAGAGATGCAGGTAGTGTGGTGTGCCGCAGTACCGTGCCGATCGGCCCCCACACTTCGACCGGCCCGGCCTTCAAGAGCAAAGCGCCTCCGCGGAGCCAGCGCTGGTGTGAGTTCCCTCGGCAATCGGTTTCTGGTAAGAGACATTGACTATTTGGCGAAACCATGTCTATCGAGAAGGTCTTTTCGCAACGCGATAGCCAGAGGAAGTGTGAAAGTTTACGTCGAGCAATTGAGCAATCGACAATCAGCAGAGGGTTGAAGGGCGCATCCCACATGGAGCTGGGCTTTGACCCCACTGATTGGCCCAAGCTCCTGCATCTTATCTCTCCGTTAGCTCATCCAAAATCCCACCACCAAACAGCAGGGTCCGAATCGAAGCAAGAACCACATCAGAAAGCTCCTTATCTTCAGCCCTGTCTGACCGAAGATGGGAGCGACGTAGCTGGTCAAATACCATCGAGTAAGCACCAGGCTCGATCAGCCTCATTGGCTCCATTACTCTACTGCAGTCAACGTCTACTGCGGTAGTTAACAGGCAGGCACAGGCGGTGTTGCTGCGAGTTGTGTCTCATGGCGGACCAGAAGACACGTGAGGCATGCACATCATTGCCTGGCGCTGACCCATTCATCCGGTGCAGTTTGCTGACCTCCCTCTTCGTCCTCATCAGCCTAGTCTAGATGTCGACTCCTAACCTCAAGTGGCAATGACGATGCCAGCTCTGGAATTGTTTGTGTCTTGCGCGTCTTGCGCTTCTTCCCCGTATGTCAGCTCGGTCGTCGATGGATCGCACAGAGAATGTCAGTGGCTGGCCCCACCGCAGAGTTGCTTCAACGACAAGGGTCCTCTCCAAGACCCATGACCCATCGATTCGCCTTATCTCTCTGACTGCACGGCCGGCACTGCAGCCGGATGGCGCCGGTAGTCGAACTCGCTTCATGTCTGCCACCACACCCGTATGTGACGTGCTTTACACGGAACCGAGTACAGGTGTCTCGTGTGCTCTCGACAAAGTTCCATGCGATGCATGTCTCACTCCCATGAGAAAACCGCCATGCCGGGTTTAGCCCACAAGACTGTCTGGCCTGAGGAGGCGCCCAGCGATAAGACAGCTTTGTGAGTGGGGAGGACCAGCACTTCGCTCCCATGTCCCCCAGGTTTATGTTTCCATGTTGCGGGTAACCAACCCGACCTGGAAACAGCTCTATCGCATGGCATGAGACCGTTGTTCCTTCCTGCGGGTACGGGCCTCTGCTCATGATTGAACGGTCCCAGAAGATAAGGCAAGATAACCGATTCTCCGGTGCCGGCCGGGGGAAAGGCCATGATGGCATATGGCAAGACGAAGTATAACAACTGCATGCCTTCCCTTGTGCCTCTGGACATTCCAGTCGTCACTGCAGTCATCCTCCCGTCTCACTTCCAGTTGCCATCGACCGGAGCGACCGCAAACCCAAGATGGATCACGCTCCGTCCAACAAGGAACACATCGCCAATGCCGCCCTCGGCCAAGGGGTTGGCTATGGCATCGTCTTGGGCCTCGGAGGCTTCTTTGCGCTAGGTATTGTAGCCCCAACATCACCATTACCCGAGTGCATGGGCTGGTCACTAATGTCAAGCCAGGCATGATGCTCGTCACCTTCATCCTACGTCGATACAACCGTGAGGTGCAAACATCAGAACATTTCAACACGGCAGGGCGGACAGTCAAATCAGGCTTGGTGGCGTCAGCCGTCGTCTCCTCCTGGACATGGGCCGCCACACTGCTCCAGAGTACCGGCGTGTGCTACCGTTATGGCATCTCGGGTCCCTTCTGGTACGCCTCCGGCGCCACCGTCCAGATCCTGCTCTTTGCGACCCTCGCGATCGAGCTCAAGAGGCGCGCACCCAACGCCCACACATACCTGGAGATCATCAAGGCTCGATATGGCACTTTTGCCCATATCGTCTTCCTAGTCTTTGGCTTGGCCACCAACATTCTGGTCTCGCTCATGTTGATCGTTGGCGGCTCCGCCACAGTCAATGCCTTGACAGGAATGCACACCATTGCTGCCATCTACCTTCTTCCCGTCGGCGTCGTCGCGTACACAATGGTCGGCGGCCTGAAGGCGACCATCTTGACCGACTGGGCTCACACGTTTATCTTGCTGCTCATCATCATCATCTTTGCCCTGACCACGTACGCGTCCCACGACGTCTTGGGGTCGCCCAGCGCGGTCTACGACTTGTTGGTGCAGGCCGCTGCCCGGCACCCAGTCGAGGGTAACAAGGACGGCAGTTACCTCACCATGCAGTCCCGCGAGGGTGCCATCTTCTTCGTCATCAACATCGTCGGCAACTTCGGCACTGTCTTCCTCGACAACGGCTACTACAACAAGGCCATTGCCGCTTCGCCCGTCCACGCTCTCCCCGGCTACATTCTGGGCGGCCTCAGCTGGTTCGCCATCCCTTGGCTGACTGCGACAACCATGGGGCTCGCCGCGCTGGCCATGGAGAACACCCCCTGGTTCCCGACGTACCCCGATCGCATGGCCGATGCCGACGTGAGCGCCGGCCTGGTGCTCCCCTACGCCGCGGTTGCCATTCTCGGCAAGGGCGGCGCCGTCTGCACCCTTCTGATCGTCTTCATGGCCGTCACGAGCGCCACGTCGAGTCAGCTGATTGCCGTCAGCACCATCTGCACCTACGACCTGTACCGGACCTACTTCAACCCAACAGCAAGCGGCAGGCGGCTCATCTGGACGAGCCACGCCTTTGTTATGGGCTACGGCCTCTTCATCGCCACCTTCTCCGTCGGGCTGTACTACGCCGGCATCTCAATGGGCTACTTGTACCTCATGATGGGTGTCGTGATCTCGGCGGCCGTGCTGCCAGCGACGCTCACCTTGATCTGGGCCGGTCAGAACAAGTGGGCAGCATCTCTCTCGCCCATCCTCGGCCTCGTCTGCGCTCTCGTTGCCTGGCTGGTCACGGCCAAGAAGGAGTGTGGCGAGCTGAGCGTGGCCTGCACCGGCTCCAACAACCCTATGCTAGCCGGCAACGTTGCCGCCTTGCTCTCTCCCGTCGTCCTGGTTGCCATTTTCACCCTCATCTTTGGCTTGGACAAGTACGACTGGAAGTCGATGATGGAAATCAGGATGGGCGATGATCATGACGTGGCTGCTGCTGCGGGACTGGACCTCGAAGAGATCCCGGGAGGCCACAGTGAATCGCAGGTCCAGTTTGAGGAGGAGCAGAAGAAATTGCAGCGCGCAGGGAAGATCAGCAAGACAGCGACGGTCGTCATGGTACGTCCCGTTTATCACCGAACACCTGCAAACAAAGCACAGCACAAGAGCTCAGCACTGACTATCATTGCCTTTTTAGACGCTGGCCTTCTTGATCCTCTGGCCCATGCCCATGTACGGAACCGGCTATATCTTCAGCAAGCCCTTCTTCACTGGCTGGGTTACCGTGGGAATCATCTGGATCTTTTGCTCCTTCATCGGCGTCGGCCTGTTCCCCATCTTTGAGAGCCGCCACACCCTCGCCAGGACCGTCAGGAGCATCTACCTTGATGCCACGGGCAAGTCGCATCCCAAGACGATTCATGCTCGCATGGTGGCGGAGGAGGTGCAGAAGACGCCGGGGGATGCTACGCCGCCGCCGCCAAAGGAGACGGAGAAGGGGGACGTTAAGGAGGCGGCTGGGTCTGTTTAAATTTTGTGTCGGTGGATTTGGGATGCTCTTCTTCAGCAGAACTTCAGAAGGGATTAGAGGATGGTAAAGATTGCATGTCTCGTCCTAACCAATGTAGAGACGAGAGAATGTAAGTGTGGAAGTCCAAATAATGACGTATGATACCCGGTTTAAGCACAAACCACATTGTAGCGGCGGCATTGCTGTGACTTGATGAAAGTCGTCGGGTGCAGCCCAACACCACCGCTGTCCTTTGCATCTAGGCCATCACATCGGTCGATTGCACACAAATAACTAAAGAATATCACCATCTTCGCGTGTCTTCCACACTGGGTGTTCTACTGCCCAGCTCATGGCTCTAGCCACCAGGACCGCGATGTGGGGCTCGGGCTCGGAGGTCGGGCCCGGGTCCACCGCTCGGCCCCACATTAAGGCCGGACCCTCCGAGCATAACTTACAACTTGGCGCCCGTCTTTGATCGTGACTGTATTCTTGAGCGAACTGGCCACTTATGTTATTTGGTTCACCCCTGATGTTATTGATGCGTTGGAATCTTGAGTGCCCTTATGCAAAGGGTGGTGGTGGTTTGACTGCAGAATCTCGGCGTAATTCACTATGAGTACCGATCGTAACTAGAAGATTGCACAACCAGGACAACTTTCTGTTCTCAGGCAAGATTATTCTAATATTTTCACCTCAGTGACTAGTAAACGAAGTATATGAGAGATATAAAAGGAGGGAGTTATAGGAAGCTGGTCAAGGGGGGAAGCAGGCAACACTCTATGTGACAAGCCGGATGATGATGCCTCACCGCAACATGGTGGCCAGGAAAACCGGTGTTTGTAAGCTAGGAGGCCAATAATAGTACCCGGATAAGTTAGTAAGAATGTAAAAAAAAATAACTGAACGGAAGATGGCGAGAAAGGGGCGGGAGGAGGCCAGCTAGGGCTCGAAACCATTGGATTGGGCGGCCTCCCCGAGATGAGAATGACTTTTGCAGAGTCCTGCAGCTGACTGCACCCTCGAGATGCCTTGCTCGCTGCAGGACTCTAGCGATCTCACCAATAGTGGCGCTCGAAGGGACGACATGTTCGCCCTGCAGCTGTAGGATGCCTGCGGCATGTGATGAGTTGCAGGTAGAGTCGCGGCGAGGGTGACCAGGCCTCAACACTATTGGATATCCAACTTTAGAACAGCCTGACATCACTTCAGGCTAGGTTGTTTATAGCGGTTTGTGTGTTGGATTCGTGGCGAACACGGGCGCGGATGGAGGGTCGGAGC
The DNA here is from genome assembly GCF_033297405.1 of Parathielavia appendiculata. Taxonomy (NCBI): domain Eukaryota; kingdom Fungi; phylum Ascomycota; class Sordariomycetes; order Sordariales; family Chaetomiaceae; genus Parathielavia; species Parathielavia appendiculata. Next base: position 72,481 of record NW_026944260.1, read on the forward strand.
GAGTTGCGTGTGGTCTCGGCACCGGTGATTGCGTGAGGAATGTGTCTGTGGCGTGGTACCGCTTGCCGTGTCAGTCAATAAGGCATACTTGGTTGACGAGAAGCAAGGAGGCGGAACGGATGATGGGGGAGGGAAAAGGGGAAGCGGAAGAGGGAAGGGTGAAGCAAGAAAAGGGGAGGGGGGGGGGGGGGGGAGGAGAAGGCCCCCAGTGGTACGCACTTCTACATATTTACAGCGAAATTGCCCTCAACCTAATGGCCTGGGGTTGGGTGGCTCAGTTCCCCTCTCGTCTTGTTGCCCTGGCCATACCGACCCTTTTGACCGCTGCTTTCACACTGATGAGTTCACCTACTGCGTCTAACCTTCCCGCCTCCAAACTTCCCTTGGCGCATCAACCAACATTCAAAACTCTCATGATGCAATTTGTGGAAAGGATTTGGCCAACACCACTACAAACTTGGGCAGTCATGTCGAGCAGAGATCCGGATCAGGAGGCTCGCTTTGACTCCGAGGAGAGCAGCACAACCACCAAGCCAGCAAGCTTGCTGACGCCGAGCTCGGGGACGGGCACGAGCAAAGGCTTTTCTCATGTCATGGACATGATCGGCGTTAATGAGCCAATGTCTTCCGCGTCTGAGGGATTCGACTCTGGCAAGGCTGGCCTCTGTTCACCCGCCGAAAGCCCCGTTGCCTCAGGAACCACGGCCAGATTCCAGTTTGCAGAGGCAAGATACTCCGTACGCTAACCCATTCCCTGGTGTGAGACTCATGCTTACTGGTTTCCGGGCCTAGCTTGATTCTATCCCGGGAAAGCGGGCAGTCGTCGAGCCACCGTTCCCACAAGGTCCGCGCCCGGGCACTGGAGAGCAAGTGTTAGAGAGGGTGAGAATTAAGGGGCGTCTCACCTTTCTGATTATTTGCCCCTTCCTCATTCGAGAGTTCAGCGTCGGTCCGGATATGGGCGGCCAACTGGGTACCGGTCCAAGTCGTCCTACGAGCCCAGAGATGATTTGCCAGCGTCTTTCTGAGCTATCAGAGCTCAGTGACTCGGACGCAAGCGGACCCGCTCGGTTGGCCTTGGAAATCATCAGGTCGGAACCAAAGGACCATGATATCAGCTTCTCAGAAGACGGAAAGATCGCCTTTGATCGTCTCCATCTCTTATTCCCCGCCGGCTCAACCTTGTACAGCAGAGACGAAGGCGGATGGCGAGCGTACAAAGTCGACAGGGTTGAACGCGCCAGCGGTGAGGCACATGCAGCGGAGTTACATGTGCATGCCTTCTATGTCAACTTCAATGAGACCGGCAAGCGTCTCGTTCCGCATTACCAATTGCTGGTGCTGCCGTGGTATTCATCAACGCGAAGGATTCGGTCTCTCGCCGTGTGGCCGGACTGGTACATCCATAAAACCTACCCCAGCCTCCCCAAGAAGCTGATTGAACGTGGGACGGATTTTCAACAGCTTTACGGCGGTAGCCCCATATGTCGCGAATATAAAGGCGATGCGTGGCCCGTCACCTTGGGCGCTGTAAGTACCCCAGATCTTACCAACTTGCTCAAGTTATCGTTGGCTGACTGGACGTGAATGGCAGGATCCTGTGCGGGTTATAATTGATTACACAACCCCTAGCAAGCATCCAGGAGCATCTTGTCCAGCCCGTACACGCGAATGTGTCGCCTGCCTTGGGGCCAGGCTGCGTCTGAAGCCGTATGGAGCGGGGGTCGAGCACGACGAGGATCTCTGTACTACGCAAGGGCAGCCGCGTCAGATGGCCGAAGCAGACGGCATCGACGATGTAGAACTGCGCCAGTATTGCCCTTCGAGAGTTTGGGCATTCTCACTGAGACACGGGTCCTGGCGCGAGGTGCGGATCATGGACCTGCATGAGCCCCTGTACTCGGATGTCTCCAACACGGTGCTCTACATCCCAGCGAATGCCCAACACCTTCTTGAGTCGCAAGTAAGAAGCTACTTGGATGGGAACGGAGACACGACTCTGGGCGGTCCACCCAAACGCCGGGGAAACAACATTCTACTTCAAGGTGACCCCGGGTCAGGGAAGACGTTCATTGTGGGTATGGCGCCATTGCTTCCCTAATTGCCTGGTGATGGCGATCGAAAACCTTACTGACAAGACGAACTCTCAGAATATCTGGCCAATAAATACAAGAGGCCCCTCTACTCGGTCAGCTGCGCCAGTTTTGGGATAGAGCCCGACGTGATGGAGACACGATTGGAAGCTGTGCTCCGGAGTGCTGCGAACTGGAGGGTGTTGCTGCTGCTCGAGGACGTCGCCCCCTTTTTTAGGGATCGAGACCCGCACCACCCACGAACGAATGCTTTGAACTCGGCATTCCGTTTCCAGCTTGCCCAATCCGAGGCTCTCGTCTTCATGACGGCTGTCGATCCCCGGCCCCCCAATGACAGGCTGCTGTCGCACGTGGACCACGCGCTGAGACTGCTGGGTATTAGCAGCTGCGAGGCCTTTCAGGAAGACGTTTGGGAGAGCGCCATCCAATCGCTTAGCGATGAGGCCAAATCCCACCGTGTCAGGCTCGAGAAGGTCTTGACCGTGGTGCGGAAATCCGAACTTGCCATGAAGATGGACGGAAGACAGATCCACGCCTGCGTCCGAGCCGCCTCGGCCTTGGCTAAGCAGAGGGGCTGTGCCGTCGACGAAAGCCACATCCACGAGGTCATCATGCTTGCTGAGACGTTCAGAGACTCCTTTAGAGCACCAAGGACGAACAGGGTTGCGACAATCCAGACGGTACAGAGGGGTGGAGGACAGACCGGAGAGTAAGTCACTGCGAGTCGGATGCGCGGATTTTGGAGGTGCGTTATCAAACTGCCGTTTTACTTTCAAAATATTTTGTTTCCTCTGATCCTCTCGTTAGTTGTGTTGGTAGCCAAAGAGTGTGCTCCTTTTTCCGAGGTCACTTGGATACCTTGGTAGTTCACCAGGGCTCTCGGGCTGCACGACAAGAACCGGAGCTCAACAGGGAAGGTATTCTAGGGCTTAAGTGGTAACAAGCGCTCAGTCTTCGTCCGTTGCTCATGTGCCTACTCAAGCCTCAGATTATTGTTCAGCAGGCGGTTCGAATGCGCTCCAGGATCTCTGAGTCCAAGTTCCGGCTCGTCACCATAACACGTACCACAGGCCCCAATCTCATCAGCCATGATAAGCCCTTCAGAAAGGCGAAAAATCGTTCCGTCGCTTTGACGTCCGCACATTCACAGTACAGGACATCAATTCTATCCAAAATGATGGTGATCGAGTCTATGCCCGCTGCCCTTACGTAGCCCCCCAATAGTCCCCAGAGCTTGTCGACAGGGACCATATCTGCTCTAACGCAATTGTGATGCGACTGGGTTAGGTCGGCCGTCTTCGCGTCCTGCGTGGGGCCCAGCTGAGCAAGAAGATGAGCCACGACGCGAGACGGCCAGGGTCCTTTCTCACCCGGTCGCTCGCCGCAAAAGTGATGGCAAACACGCTGGTGCTTCGGGTGCAGTCTCGCGTCGTGGACGGCTTCCACGGCGAAGCGGGTAGTCCAATGGTCGTCATACTCGGACCCATCGATAGTCAGGAGGGCAGACTCGCGCGACGAGTGGAGCCACTGCGAGACGGCGTTCCGGATGTCGTCCTCGTGCGCTGCTGCGCAGTCTTTTTGATAGAGACTCTCCGGGAAGGCCTCCATGTCGTCATCGACATCATACCTGCGTTTGAGGTGCTCGTAGTCGTCCTCGTAGACGTCCAGGATGTACAAGGGCGCATCGCGGTTGACGGCGTCGTCGAGATGGAGGTCTGTGTGACCAGGGGCACCCGTACGGGTCTCGTCTTCGTCCAGTGCAGCTCCGTGTTTTATTGGTGATGACAGTGACATTTCTGGATGGGTGTGGCCGGTCTGGAGACTCGTTACAACGGGAATGGCGAATCTTGCAACTGCGTCCAGGTCAGCATGAGACTGATGAGAGACACCGCTGCTAGATTTCATCCAGTCGGGACGATCCTCAAGTAAGAATTGCCCAAGGCAAGGTAGATAAATGGGTACTTCGGTAGATGAGTAACATGAAGACAGGTAGTAACACAGGGAGACCCACTCTCAGGCGCAGCCAGCAACTGTTGGGCCCTATCCGGTGGGTAGTTGTTGAAGACAAACTTGTTGAATGTGAGATTTAAGTTGCGCTGAGAGTGTGAGTCGCCGATGTGGATCTCGTTTCTAACAGTCCCTCCGTTGCTGGCTTTCACGCCGTGAATTTGAGCGTTCGCCATGGAGACGCGTCAACAACAGAACCAGCGACATGGATGGGGCCACCTGAGCGGCGCTGAGTCGGACCACGACACCCGGCGTCCTGCAACCCGGAGCTCGGCCGGTCACCCCGCTAGCTGCGGCAAGCCAATGATGGGTGCTTGGGCAGCACTGGGCAATGATGTTGTCGAATACACAGAAGCGCAATGGCGAGCGGTACTCAAGTCGTCAAGCATCCCGGTTCCCAGACTGATAGACGTGCACCTGGGCCACGGGCTGGTGCGAAAGGCTGAAAGCTCAGGCCCTCGGCGGATGGATATTGGCATCAGGCTGCCGCCCATTCGTGCCGTCGCGGGGTACCAGCCTCAAGCGCCACAATGAGGCTCGCCAGGCGCACTCCTCGTTAGAGCTCCGAAAACGCCTCCCCGACTAGCCGCCAAGGTGGGCTGTCAACCCCTCGAGCTTTTTATCATGCATGTAGTTACCCCCTTGCCCATGTACTAATCACACCAAGACTGCAGCCAAAAATGCCACCGGCCCTTTGCATTAGAGGGCTCTAAACTCGTCGTAAGCCATCCGATATGAATGACCGGTTGACGGAGTGATGGGCAAACTAGTGATCAAGATGATGCAGGTCGAGATACAGAGTTGCAGAAGCTATGAATAGAGGGGTAGCCCGAGGGCCTGCTGTGCACAAAAGTAGGTGGGTGCTACCTGGCATATGCTTTAAGAGATTTAGGGCTAGAGCCCACAACAACACCATTTTGTTCAAGATTTCAGCCATGGCCGGAGAATTGGGCGTGGAGTTGTAAGTCATGCCCGGATGGTTCGGCCTGCGCCGTAATGTGGGGCCGAGCGATGACAGGCCCGGCCTCCAATTCGTGCTCCATATCGGCTGTAGGGTGGTCGAGGCTATAGAGCCGTGCCCTGCGTCGCTCAAGCACCACAAGTGTTAGATCGCATCTTCGGCCGTTTATTGCGGGCCACCCGCAAGCTGTCATCACCACGGCAATCACTTGGTAAGCACAGAATACGCCCTTCTGTTTTTCAAGAACTGATCAATCAACTGAGCTTACAGACTTCAGTTTGCTGTGCTTCTCGCTGCATCGTCGTTCCTCGTCAAGATCCAATCTCCCTGTCGCCATTGCGTACTTGATCGTTGCCCGGACTGCTTTCATGTCTGGCGACCACAT
>NW_026944260.1:79081-83461 GCF_033297405.1 Parathielavia appendiculata
AAGGCTCCTGTGATTGCTAGGGCACCAATTTTCTGTGCCCTGTTCAGCCAGCTTAGTGCCTTCTCTCCACACGCATGCATCCAGACGCTGGCCGCGTAGTCCATGACGAGAGCCACTGTCGCTACACACAGTTGTCTTGCTGTTCGCGGGGAAAGCATCTTCAGCCTCCTCAGGGCCAAAACGGCTGTGAGACTCTTGGTTGCCGTCTTGGCATGTGCTTCTTGTAGCGGAGCTCGCAGTCCATTGTTACCCCCAGGATCTTTGCGCTCTTCTTTGGTTTGATCGTGTCCCCTCTGATTATGAACGGCGTTTTGGAGGATCGCTCCCTGTTCCTCGTGAAGTGTACGATGGCCGTCTTTTCGCTCTCGAACTGGGCGCCGCTTCGTCTTTCCCAATCCAGGGCCTTGTCTATAATGGCTTGGATGCCTGAGCGGTTCGCCTCTGCTGTTGGGCCTACAACCCAGGCTGTGTAGTCGTCAACAAAAGCGATTGAGCCTCCGTTTGCGTTGGTTTTGTGCTGCACTAGGTCTGCGTTAAAGAAGAGGAAGAGTATCGGGTATAGCGGTGATCCTTGTGGCAAACCCGCTTGGGGCAGCTCTTGCCTTTCCGACGTGAACCCGTTTACCACGATGGTCGTTGTGCGCTTAGAGCAAAAGGCATCGATTCACATAACCAGGGACTCTAAGATGCCTCTCGCACTGAGCCTTTGCAGTAGCCTGTCCTTGAAGAACCCGTTGTATGCACCCTTTACATCGAAGCTGATCAGGCTGAGCACCTTTCTGGCTCTCCATGCTTTGTAGATTTGTTCTTGCAGCAGGAGGAGAGCCTGCTCGGTGGACCGTCTCTTCCTGGCCCCAAAGTGGTTCACAGGTAGCAAGCCAAATGTCTCTGCCGCGTAGGACAGGCGTTCCGCAATGACTGCCTCCAGTATCTTGCCAAGCGTGGAAAGTAGCGAGATAGGTCTCCAGGCTTTGGCCAGTGTGTAGTCGCTCTTCCCAGGCTTCTTCAGCGGGATGATCTTGGCGTTCCTCCATTGACCGGGGATATCGCCATCTCGAAGTGAAGTATGGAATGGGAGGAGTATTCTGTCCTTGATAACTGGCCAAAGTTGTCTCCATACCATTGCTGGCAGACCGTCCTCGCCAGGTGCCTTCCATGGTTTGGCGGACATGACCTTCTGTTCCACCTCTTCCATTGTTAGATCCGGCATGTCCACTGGTGACCGCTGAGGACGTTGTCCCTCGTCTTCGATTCTGGCTGGCAGCGGTGGGAAGAAGGTGGCTAGTAACGCTTGAGCTTGCTCTGCCTTGCCCTCTGTGATAGAACCAACAGCTCGGACAAGAGGCGGTATTTTGTCGCCCATTGTGCCACTGCCGGCTTGCAGGTATTTCGCTGCTTGCCAGATGTTCGCATCGTCGGCAAGGAAGTCGTTCCAGTGTGAGCTTTTCTGTCTGCGGATAGCATCGTGGTACTCCTTGGCTGCCGTCCTGGCTCGTTGCTCAAGTTCCAACGATGTTTGCCCCATCCTGCGTCGTGATCTCGCCTCGTTTCTCCAGAATGTGTAGGTCCGGCGGAGCCGTGTCAGGTCTGTTGTCCACCACCGCTTAGCATATGTGACGGTTTGGCTTTGGGTGTCAGGCCGTAGACTGCCTCGGTTACCGCTGCCATGAGCCTGTCTGTCTGCTGCTGGACGCTGCCACCCCAGGGGATGTTCTCTAGGTTCGCCGCCACCCTGGTCCTAATCTCGGCCCACGGTGCATTTTTGAAGAGAAACCTCGTCTCCGATGGGCGGTCTTCTACTGCGATGTCGAATGTCGTCTCGATCGCTATGTGATCAGATCCGTGGTCACAGGGATGAATCCTGCACCTAAGTAGCTGGTCTGCTAGTTCCGCAGAAGCCAGTACCAGGTCAATTGTGCTTTCTGCGTTTCCCGACTGCCATGTCTTCGTGCCTCTTGAGAGGAGGCTGCAAAGGGAGTGTTCGTCCATGAGGTTGACGATGCGGTCTCCTTCGCCTTGTCTCAGTGGCGAGACATCGTCTCCCCCAAAGAGCTGGTCGTGGCGGTTGAAGTCACGCGCCAGAACGACGTCTGTTCTAGTCCCTGTTCCGTCTCGGAAGCTTCTGATTAACTGGTCAAGCTCCCCCATTGCAGCTTCCAGTGTTTTGTCGCTGCCACCCTCAACATAGACTGACAACACCAGCGCTGCCCGATCCGGAAGTCGAATCTATGCTGCGGTAAGGTCTGCTGACGGCACTGGAATCTGCTCGAATTCCATGTCGCTTCGCAACCATAACATGCTCCGGATTGGCCAGAGCGCCTCCCGCTTCGTTGTTGGTATCAGCTTCGTCCAATTGTGATGTCCCATTGGGACCGTCACCACCGAGCCGTCTATCGTCCTCGCATATGGCTCGGAGATGGCTAACACTGCATAGTCCTTGAGCCGTCCGAGGCGGAGATGTATCAGCAATGTAGACGCAGCGAATTTCATGATCGACACTTCCTTTCAGCCGCTGACGCCGTGTTTTTCTACCGGCAAGTGACAAGGCTGGAACCTGCATTTATTGACTGCCGGGCTTGGCCGTACTCGGATATGATCCTCGTTTCCTCAGAGATCAGCGCACACGTGTATCCAGCAATTGGTGTAGTGAAGGCCCCTCTCCACCATCTCTCCCCTTCCAGCATCGATCACGTCCGCCACGGGGATTCGCTTCCAAGGTTATCTCTATTCGGTATTTAACCACGGCTGGTGGTTGCATTAGTTTGCCTGCGGGCATGTCCGGACATAGCCAGGATCCTCGCTTCCTCGAACATCATCGCACGCGTATACCCAGCAATTGGTGTGATCAAAGTCCCCGGTCGTGACATGTCGTCGGCACCGGGGTTTGACTGGTGAGGCGCTTGTCAGGCCGTCTGGGCATTGGCTGACTTTCAAGCATGCGTGTCTCAGATAGCTCAGCTAAGTGTAACGCCCCTTGACGGACTAGTACTAGAAAAATAGAGAAAAACAAGTATCTACGACCCTGCATGTGCGAGCTGACCAGACCTTGGGTGGTGCCCGTCACACTCCCCTCACCGGCAGAGACCGATCCTTCTGCCGCAAAACATGAAGACTGACCCTACAAGCGGCTTCGACAGCAAAGTCGAGAGCCATGGTGATGGTGGTGACCACAACAATGGTCCCAGCCACCATGACGGACACGGTACTGGTAGTCACGGTCCCGGAATCGGCTGCACTACTATTGAGGAGGTCTACGACAATTGGGCGGGCAGTTACGAGGTCACAGCATCGGTTGGTAGGGAGCGAAGCTTCCCGCGGGACATGTTGAGCCAGTTCCCTCACCACGGATTCACCCTCGATCTAGCCTGCGGTACGGGGGCCGTGGGAATGCTCATCCACCAGTCGCCCCTTAACGCTGCCTTCGTGAACAGCAACGTCGATCCGCCTAAGGCCTCGCACCAGCCCAAGGTCTACATCCACGGCGTGGACATCTCGACTAAGATGCTCAGCTCGCCTTGGTGCGCGCTTCACTACGACTCGACCGAACAGGGCCTTATCCAGGACGTGATCAAGAACCCTAACGCAGCCTGGGTGCAATACGCCATCGCGAACGAAGGCGCAGCAAGGCCCAGCCCGAGCTTGACTGAGCCCTTGGTTGACCACATCACCTGCTTCGGCGCCCTGCACTTCCTGAATCCCGCTGAATTCGAAGCCGTGCTGAGCCGCATGTTTATGCTGGCGCGCCGCAGCGTCATGTTCGACATTCACGACCTCTGCCCCACGTATCTAAACCACGTGCTCGAGAAGGTCGGGGAGGGTTTCAGGAATTACAACCACGTGGCTGCATACGGCAAGTTCGGGACACCGTCGGGATGGACCAAAGTCGTGGAGGAGGAGACCTTGATCTACCACTCGCCCAATGTCGGGGTTGATGTCAAGGGGATTATGGTCAGGTTTGAGCGGGTGGACTGACCGTCGACGGGTGTTACACCAACGTTGACCAGCACCTAGGTGCGCGGGGGCCTTGATGATTTGTTGGGGGAACTGGGAAACTGTTGTCTTTGGAATTTGTTGCTGTATGGGAGAAGGTCGGTGGGTGGCCGACTGCAAGCAGTGGGCGCGTGAACCCCACGCGTCCCCACATGATTGGCATTGGCTAAACGACTAAAGTCTTTTGTTCTCAGGTTATCTTCTGAGCCAGGAATCCACTGATCACTGGAATCTTATCTGTGTTTCCGTCTGTAACGGTCTCAGGTAGTATATTGCAACTAACTGATGACGACTCTACGAGTACACTGAACTTGGAGAAGAAAAGGAGAGACGACAGACTCTGGTAGCTCGCAAGCATACTTATCCTCGTAGGCGCGCTGGTCTGAGCGC
>NW_026944260.1:84185-91451 GCF_033297405.1 Parathielavia appendiculata
AAAAAAGAGGAACAGCCAAGCAAACCCCTTTTCACGCTTCCGGCGGCCATCTACGCTCCAGATCCCCGTTCTTGATAGCCTTCGTGACCTTGTCAAGAGACCACTTGGGGCACAGCTCCTCAATTTGCGCGATAACACGCGACTGTACGGCGGCGCTTTCTGCGCCACCCCGCTCGCGCGACTTGCCCAGGATGAAGTCGACTGTGAGGATACGCGCACAACCAACCCACTCGGCTATGTCGTATCTCCCTGAAAAAGGGTGTCGAATCGCAAGTCGCTCCGACTTGCAATCCTGTGGGTTATATGTGGGTCACAGCGCAGCTGCCCCATACTGCACTCTGACATCGACGATTGCCTTTCGACCGCAGAAGACGGACTTCTGCGACTTAGGGCGCCAAGCAGCACCATAGTTAGCCTCGAGTGACTCGATTGAAGGCATGCCAGCCCTTCCGTATCTCCACAGGAGCCACAGATCCGGAATAGAGCGAATATCTAAAGGGACCTCAAACCTAGGCACGTTCGACGCAACCGCCGCCGGCGGCGGCGGTAGAGACGCTGTGGTAAGCTGGGGAACGCCCCCCTGCTCTTCGTCTCCAGTAGATAGTTGGGGGGAAGGGGCCCCGCGGCCCGGCGCCCTCGGTCGCCCGCGCTTCGGCATCTCGAGCCGTTGTACGACAGTGCTGCGTCCCGAACTGATTGTGACAGTGTACGACGCTTTAGAGAGCTCGTCCATCCTCTTCTCCAGCCTCTGCACCTGCTGCGTAAGCTCAGCAAACGCCCTTTCGATCCAGATGTTGGCGGCAGTTTGTTGGCTCGAAAGGGCACGTAGTTTCTCGGCGACGGCGGGGATGGCTCGATCGATAGTGGCCACATAACTGTCTTCCTCGGCCGCGTGGCAGGCGTTCTCGACTTGCAGCGCAAACGCTGCAAACTGGGGACTTTGGAAGTGTGATGGGCTGAGCCCATGATGGCCTCGGCAACCCTCGGCCGTAATATCATGATAACGTCATCCTGAGGCAGGCAGTGTCTGTGTGTTCCGGATCATATAAGAGCTGCCCTCTCTTCCTGTCATCTAGTTCTCTCTTTTCTTCTTCTCTCTCCATTCGAGACAAACTCGTATAGTCGTCAGCAGCTAGTTGCAATATACTCCTGGGACCGTTACAGCCCTAATCTCTCCCCCTTAACCTAAAGGGCAACGGTGCTCCTTATATGTATGTACCTACCTCTAGCCAACGGTTCTGCCAGACTGACTGAAATCATCCCTGTCGCTACCCTAAGGTCCGCCATCGCATTGCATAGGTAAGTTGGCTGCTTGGTAGTGTACTAAGGGTAGACAATCCAATCAATCTTTGAACGCAATCAAGTCTGGTGAAGCACTACCTAGTAGTGATGACGCCACTCATCCGAGAAACTGAATAGCTTTACCAGCTTCCTCGATGCTCAAGCCCCTCTTCAGAAGGTCCATAAACAAATCTATTTTCTGGGCCTTATCGTGCTGGGCCGGAAGCATAATGGAGTTGACCATTCTCGAGTTGGGGCCGTCGGCAACGGTCTCCGAGATCTCGGCATCAATAGAGATACCCTCTCTATGGACGACAACTTCCCTGCTGATCATCTCACCGCCATTCAATGCCTTATTTCTCGCTAATGAGGGGGGTTTGAAGTCAGTTACTGAGTGTTCAGTTACTGAGTGTTCTAAGAAAAAAGAGGCAAAAACAGATGGGTGATGTAACAAGCTAGGCGTCCGCGTACTTATGATGTACTTGTCGACCATGACGTGGGCGGGCTCCCGAGTTGCGGCGTTAGCCACAATAAAAGGGCCAAGCGCTGCCAGCGCAGAACCAATCTTGACGCACACAGTGCTCCCATGTTCGACTAGCTGCGCCACCGGCAGCGTGTGGACGAAGTCGGGCTCGTACATCTCCAACTTCTTCGACAGATTGTTGTCGGCGACTAGGAAGAGTTGTTCAGCCGCGACGCCAAATTGAATGGCCAAGAGCGATCGAAGTTGTGTGACGGTGTGGCTGGGGCTAAGCTTGAGGTTCACAGCCTCCTCGCTTGGACCTATGTGATTGTGCCGTCGTCGTCAGCAGTGGAAATGAGGCTCAGGAAACTCGTCCGGCTTTGGCGGCCCAGGCATGATGCTGCGGGGCGGGAGCCTTACCTTGAACGCAAAGTTCGAACTGATTCATGGTGCCCAGGTGCTCCCTGAGAATTGACGTCTGGGCGGAAACTCAGGTTCCACGGTGACCGGGACGCCTCGACGAGGTAGATTTCAGGAGGCAGGCAGGGTTTGGGTTGAACTTGCCTGCGGGGAAAGCAAATGGGAAGAAGAACCCCAAGGGCAGCCCCTCGAATACTTGTTTGGTTCCGAAGAGCTGCATTTACCGCCCGTCAGCATGGCTGCCTTACGCTTGAGACGTGCCGTGTTCTGCTCCTGCTTTTGCATTGGAGAGTTTTTGGGTGTGTTGCACAACCGGCTCGAAGTCGGCCCGTCGGGACATGCTCAAGAGTCAGGCGGCCAATGGAAAATCCAATAGTGCTCTTCTTTTTCTTTTGCACTTCAGCCGAAGTGAGCTCAGTGCCCAACCAACTGGCGATTGCAGCCGTTGCGGTCGAAAATCTAGTACCCGAGCGACGTCTCCTGTCTGGTAACACCAGGCGGAGAGGCAGGATGGTTGGTATCTGAGGGCAAGAAAGCATCGTATTTGTAGACGAGTTTGCTTCTAGAGACAGCAAGAAGAGACACTTGTTGGTAGAAACAGGTGTGTAAGTACAGTCGTATAGAAGGCTAGGTGGATATCTCGCATAGTGCGCGCGATCTGTGCTTCTAGGATTAGATTACGGCCCAGACTATCATCAGAGGGCCATGCCAAAGGCATCCTCGAGACATTGGGTGTAGTGGAGTTTACTTTCGAACACACCATGTAGATAACCTCCATGATTCATGCTGCAGCCGCTATGCAAATGGTGTTTGTCTGGTGGCTCTTGTTCAGCGCCTGGTTGCCCCTTATCCATGCCTTCGAGAAGCCCAACCCTTCCCACACATCGATCGAATTCTGTTGCAGGCCGTCTGTGTCAGCGGTGTTATTGCTGATGTCGAAACGCGGCTGCTCAGCGACCCTGAGGTCTCTACGTATGCTGTCGACGCCCATGTCGATTCTATCGACCACCTTGGCCACGCCGGTCGTAGTCTTAACATGCGCCACGCTGATGCGGTGTCCGAGCGTATCCTGCGCGTCTCTGAGACGGCCAACGACATCTTGAAGGATGGAATCGTCCCGTTGTCCTTGGACTAATGCATGCAAAGTCTGCCGAAGTTTGTTTTTTGTCTGCATCTTTCTCATCTTCTCCATCGTGGCATGAAGTTCTGTGGCGATCTCGAATATCTCCTCGAGCTCTTCTCGTATTGGCTTTATCTGGAGTGCCGGCTCTTCCACAACTTGCTTTGCGGTGTTGAAGAGCCTCCAGAGTTGCGAGTCCAAGTTCTCGATGGCCTTAGGGGTCCGACGAACTGTTTCTCGAGCACGCAGAATCTGTTGCGCTAGGTTGAGCAACTGTCCGGCTATTTGCGCAACAGCCGCGAACGATGCAACCGACTCCTATATTCCTTGTTAGCGAAGATATTCCGTTTTAAGAAAATTGATATATTTCCGTCTCGTGACTGACCATTATGGATTAAGGTACAAGTACCTGGCTAAGGTCCGTAGGTATATTGAGCGTCAGAGGCTTCTACACGGACTTGTGATACTTGCGAAGTTCCATTTGGCGGTAACCAGCAGAAAAGGAGTGAGGAGTGGCGCGAAGCCCGGGCAGTCTTAATATTGACCGTCCCATCCTCAAGTACTTCGCCTCCACCGGGTATGTGGCGGAAACCGGGTTGAGCGAAGGCGTTTCGAGTGGGGGGAACTGCGCCTGCACCGGCTGCATGCACACCTAATGTCTGGCGGTCTGGGTCGATACGATCGGTTAGTTGGCGTGCAGGATTCGTACAGGTCCGGAGATTCCCGTTTCGGCAAGCAGCATACGTGGTGAAATGGTCAGAGGTGGTCAGATGTGCTGCAGTGGTGCACGACTAGCAGTGCCGAGACTTCCAATCCTCATTGTTTGTCCTTCTACTTTTCCAGACGAATGTGTGATAAAACCAATAGCGTGGGACATGTTCAAGTAAGCGTTCGACGGAACCAACTATGCCGGAGTAGGCGATTTTGGTTTTAAAAAAATTATTTGAGAGCCTGAGAGGGATTTGATGACGGAATGGAAACAATCCAGTCTTCTGATGCAGTGTAACCTTCCATGCAACCTTCCATTCGCGCATTACTAACCGTGACAGCCCAGGTGGCTGCCTGTGTCTGGCGGCCTTCGTCCAGTCATACTGCGCCCCTTGGATCCAGGAGCTCCGGTTGCCTTTCCACCAAAAGTTCTGGACCCTTCTGAATTAACTTTTTAAGGCCAACGTATGCCGATAATGCCTTAAACCAGAGTTGGGTCCGGCTTGGTCCACATCATCGGGTAATGAGGAATGCCACAGATAGGGAAGGGTTCCCCTACGTCTCGGAAGCCCACGGACCGGTACATGCCTCGACCCGCGGGGGTGCTGATCAAGAAAGCGTCCTTCCCATCCTTTTGAGCCAGATCAAGCCCATACCGCACAAGCATCTTCCCAATACCTCGGCGCTGATGGTTGGGATCGACGGCGAGGTGCACGAGGACTTTTGGATATCTCGTCAGATTGAGGTTTGGTCCTGGGCGTTGACTGGGACAGGCATAACTCACACCACGTGTTCTCGTGCCAGTCTGGCCCGAGCACTTTCGTTGTTTCATCCGTCATCACCCGGAAAATCTCTTCTGCCTTCTTCAAGTCCAACGACCCAGGCACAGGGTCCTTGGTTGCGAAGGTTGCAGCTGCTGACGGCGGCGTTTGCAAAGGGGGCTGCCAGTGCGCGACTGCAACAACTTCTTCGGCAGTGCTCGCGTCCTCAGCAGCGTCGAGAACTACGAATGTTGGCTGGCCATCCCGTATGCGCCTCAGGTTCCTCGTGGTGCGCCATTGCGCCTCATCCAGTTCAAGATCGCCGGTTTCCGACTTGTGAGCTAGGTGTGGAGGGAAAAGGGACTCGTGAAAGATGTCGCGAAAGGCGTCTCGGCCGATTATGCCACTCCTGGTGCTATCGGCTTCGGTTGCTGGGCGGACAAGGAGAGGCATGGCAGTATGGTAAAAGGATGGTGATCAGGGGCGAAAGTTGAATTTCAACTCTACCGTCTCGCTGCAAGATGGAATATCAATAGCGAGTAACTGTGTAACGATATAAATATTCCTACGGCGCTGACTCAATCATCGGTAAGACGCAGTAGCTCCTCGCATTAGCGGTAAGCAAGGGCGAGGGGTGGACCAACTTATCTCGAAGCGGAAGGTCGTTAAGGGCTTCACTCTGCTATTCTGGGAGAACACTGCGAGGACCTGTAACTTGTTGTTCACGTCAGCTCTCTAAGCCAGCTTTGTGCCATAGAATCTGTATGCGCCTAATTGCAAGCCTCGAGACGTTGGCTGGGGTGTGCGCCTCTACGTCGGTACATCTCACAGAGAAAACCCCCAGCAACCCCAATGATGAAACGTGCATGATAGGAAGCATTTGGTTTTCCATGTCCTAAGTACATAGCAAAGCTAAACCACCTTATCTAGATACTTTTCAGGTCCTCCCTCCAGTGTCACTCAAAAGACAACTGTTTTCGTCCCATTCAAGAAAACGCGGCGCTCCGCATACCACTTGACAGCAGCAGCCAGGACCTGGCTCTCAATGTTGGAGCCCTCATCGACCAGGGCTTTGGGGCTCATGCTGTGGTCGACACGGGCGACCCGCTGCTCGATGATGGGGCCCTCGTCCAGGTCGGCCGTGACGAAGTGCGCCGTGGCGCCGATGATCTTAACGCCGCGCTCGTAGGCCTGGTGGTATGGCTTGGCGCCCTTGAAGGACGGCAGGAAGCTGTGGTGGATGTTGATAATGCGCCCGGACATGGCCTCGCACAGCGTCGCGCTGAGCACCTGCATGTAGCGCGCCAGGACGACCAGCTCGATGTCGTTCTGCTTGATGAGCTCGAGGATCTGGGACTCCTGGGCCGCCTTTGTCTCGCGGGTCACGGGAAGGTGGTAGAACTCGATGCCATAGCTGGCGGCCAGGGGCGCAAAGTCCGGGTGGTTGGACACAATCAGGGGGATGTCGATGGGGAGCTGGCCCGTCTTGGCGCGGAAGAGGAGGTCGTTGAGGCAGTGGCCGATTTTGGACACCATGATGAGCACACGCGGCTTCTGGGCCACCGGTCGGATGTCATATGCCATCTTGTACTCGTCGGCCAGCGAGTCAAAGGCTGGGCGGAGATGCTCGGTCGACTCGGTTGGTGTAGGGCCAAAGTGAACCCTCATGAAGAATTTTTGGCTAGTCGCATCTGAAAACTGCTGCAGTTCCAAAATGTTGTGTCCCTCGCGAGCAAAGATGGCCGTCACAGCGTGCACAATGCCGGGCTTGTCCGGGCAGGACAGCGTAAGGATGTGGTCGTTTGCCATTGTTGAAATGCAGGCGTGATGCAGCCGGTTGCGATGGCTGGAAGGGCTCTAGGATTCTACTCTCTCTTCCCAACCGAGGGGTGATGCGTCAGAGAGACCACATTTTCACAATCTGGAGCATGCCGCGCTTACTCCGAAATGCGGTCCACTTATTACGGAGTACTTCAGCGTGAGAATTAGAGGGTTAGGGTGCCTGCATATCCTCGATATCTAACTTCCTGAACCATCGCCTCCAATCTTCGAGTTTCTCATGTTCAAGCGAGTTCGTAGATGGTAGTACCTACTACCTGGATAGCCATTGGCTCTTCCTTATACTTGCGACCATTATGACCCGTTAATTCTTCCGATGCTGACAGAAAATAAGTCTAGCGATGCCCCCAAGTCGGGCAACTTTCACAACCCAAGTGGAGATGCCCCGCAAACACCGGGAATTCGGGATGTCGGTGTGTCTTGAATTGACCTGCAAGCTGGCTCGGCTGGAAGCCAGATCACTCTCTGCCACCCCTCGTCAACATCGGCAGGAGATACACATACAGACCTGTAGGTAGTTATTTGTCACGATACAGAGTTAGTTATGTCTCAAAAACTCCATTACTGGAGACGGCGTGAGCTAGTCACAATTGTCAGGGTTAAAACAAATGTCAGGGTTAAAACAAATGTCAGGGTTAAAACAAATGTCAGGGTTAAAACAAATGTCAGGGTTA
>NW_026944260.1:91466-109778 GCF_033297405.1 Parathielavia appendiculata
TGTCAGGGTTAAAACAAATGTCAGGGTTAAAACAAATGTCAGGGTTAAAACAAATGTCAGGGTTAAAACAAATGTCAGGGTTAGGGCTACATTATGTACGCGGTATAGTCTGCCCCCCGACCCGACGTGAAGTATCACACTACGCCGCGTATGTCTCCCATCATGATGTCGAGGAGGGGATCACTCCGGATATAATCGATGGCCTGGGCTTCCGACACCTAGACTACCCTCTTGCCCGCCGCAGGAGAGGCAGGCTGGGAAAGTGACCGGCACCCATATTCAAACTTCGGCTCCAAACCTACAACTTCATATCTTAGGATCGTAGACATTGAATGTGCGCAAGAGCATGCCAAACGCGCTCACAATTGATAAGACCTTACCTTATGGTCGCGGCAAGAACTACCTTGAGGTGAAAGGTGATTTTGAAAGCCGTTCATCAATATTAATGTCGGGGAGATCTCTGCAAGGGCCCAGAACCTGAGACATGGGGCCCGGGGTTGCAATGACATCACTCTCCCATTAGTTAGTCGCAACGGCCCCCCGATAAGCCCCTCCATTGCCGCTCCCGAGCGGCACTGCGGGCAAGAAACACAACGCAACCGCGACAAAGCTCGCAACAAAACCGCCAGGAAACGAGCCGGCACCTGATGAGTCAACTCTTGCAGTAGATATACATTCTGAATTGTGCGCCTCTTGCGCACATTAATTTCCTCCCTTCCTCCGAGTAGCGCGATGGTGCCGCCGGTCCACGCTGCCGCAAGCGCAGCCACAGCAAATGCGTCACGGCCGAGTCTCTCTCGTTCCCGCCGCTCTCGCGCCTCGGGATCTTTCCACGCAGGAGAGCCGTTCAATTTCTCCTACAGCGACTCCATAGCGAGCAGAAGCCGACCCCGGAGACCTCCCACAGCAGAAACTCGACGTCTGCTCCGCCGGCAGTCGACCCCCAAATATCACACCTTTCCGACCCCCCCACCCGCTACACCCTACGACGGGCAACAGTCCCCCCGGGAGCGTCGCCCATGGTATATCCGACTGTTCCGACCGCCCGACGAGAACCAGCACCTTGAGGCCGATGGCGCGCGCGGCGGCAGCACGCAACATCCGCCCGGCGGGAGGAGGAGTGATCATGATCATTCCGAAGATGAGCACGCAACTCCACTGCCATGGACAGCTCTCGGCCTGCTCGCTCTGCTCTCCCTGGCCGAACAAACAGCGCTCAATTCGATAGGCCCATACCTGCCGACCATGGTGGCCTCGTTCGACGAGATCCCGGTCGGTCAGGAAGGCCTGTATGTGGGACTGTTGGCCTCGGCCTTTGCTCTCGCGCAGCTGGCTACGAATTTGCTGTGGGGATACTTGTCGGATCGCGTTGGAAGAAAGCCCACCATGCTACTTGGCACGTCTCTGCTCATGGCGTGCTTCGTCTTCTTTGGCCTTTGCAAGACATATGTCCAGCTGCTCATGGTGCATATCGCCATGGGCCTCCTGAACGGCAACGCAGCCATTGTGCCGACATGCTTGGGCGAGCTAACGGACCGCACCAACCAGAGCAGCGCTTTCACCTGGCTGCCCGTCATCTACAGCCTCGGGAGCATTACGGGGCCCGCCCTCGGTGGTCTGCTGGTCGGAATTGCCGGTGGCGCTAAGTACCCATTCCTGGCTCCGAATGTCTTCGTTGCGGCGCTTCTGCTTTCCAGCGTCGTTGTCCTGGCTATTTGGTTTGAGGAGACGCTTGATGGCGGCGACCATTCTGCTGCGGGTCCGGCTTGGGACGGGTTGAAGAGGGCGAGGAACTGGTGCGCAGCACGACTCGGCCTGTCCAGCGAAGCGTCGTCGCGGGGGAAAGGAAAACGGATGTCACCCCCACTCGGCAACGGTTCGGAGGGCTCGGACGATTACTCCAACAGCGGGAACGAGTCCTCAGACTCTGACTCTGCTGATGGAAGACAGCCGCTGCTCGGGTCGGAGGCGAGTGCGGGTGAGGAAGGTGGTGACAGCAAGATGGACCCCGAGCACTACATCTCAGGTTTCCAGCCATTGCGAAACCGCAACACCATCGCAGTCCTTGGCACGTATCTTGTGTTTCAACTCGCCAACATTTCTTTCAACTCGCTCTACCCCATATTCGCCGCGGCACCACCGCCCACAGGTCGCAACCTGGGCCCTGGCACAATCGGCGTCAGTCTCTCGCTGGCTGGTCTGGCTACGATCCTGTTTCAGCTGTCCATCTTCCAAAAGCTCAAATCGCGCATGGGAAACCTGGGAACTTATCGGTACTCGCTTTTGGGCATGGCTATCAGCATGGCGCTCATGCCATGGATCGGTTATGTTGACAGCAAGCCAGTGATTGGATTGGGAACAGGCAAGGCCTGGCTGTACGGCGAGTTGGGTGTCGCCTTGATCCTGAAAAACATCTGTGCCGTTGGTGGTCTCAGCAGTGTTATGCTCTTGGTATGTCCTAACTGTTCCATGTCGCCTTCTGTTCCATGTCGCCTACTGTTCCATGTTGCCTTCTGTTCCATGTCGCCTTCTGTTCCATGCGGGGTTGCTAACTGGTTCTGAGATCACCAACTCTGCGCCCTCGCACGAAACCCTGGGCACGCTCAACGGCATGGCCCAGACCCTCTCGGCAGCTGGCCGCAGTTTCGGGCCCCTTCTGTCTGGCGGGCTCTTCACCGTCTCGACAAGGGTGAGGCTGAAAGGGGAGGCACTTGCATGGGGTCTCTTTGCCGGTATCACGCTCTTGGGGTGGGTGGGTTCATATGCTATCCGTAGCAAGGGTCTGGAGAGCGCGGAATTCACGGACGGTGCCCAATGCGATGATGGGGACGCGTCCGGGGATGAGGAACAGCACGTCGGTACTTGATTCTGGGATAATCCTTTAATTCTTATCTTGGTTGATACAACAGGATGGAACTTGTTAAATCTATGTTACTGGAAAAGTGTAGTAGGGTCCTGGAGATATTACACTGGCAAAGAGGGGCGGTGCTCGCTGAAGGAATGCGTTTCACGGCTTCAACTGACCCGTTATAGTTATGTTGCTCTTCTTCAAGAAAGTAAATCATTTCCACTTACATCAAGCTCGTTATTCATCAAGCGGCATAAAGTATAGGTTGGCAACAGTATACGCGGGCCTTGGCTTATTGTGTCGGTTCGTCTTGCCTTGCAGAGTGGGCGCTTGCCTCTGCCGCTATGCAGGAGGCGTGTTCAATAGTTTGCCAGATGTAGTCAAGGTGCATGTGCATACTTCTGCAAGACGTGCATACAGGGCTCCTCCCGCTTCATGTTTGGACAAAACCGCCTCGTCAGGGCCCAGGGGGAGGATTTCCTCCATGAGCGCCTCCGATGCCGAACGGACTTAGGACTGCTGGCCCTATGCAATTGGAGAATTGCTCACTTCACAGTGGTCCCGCCATCCGCATCTTTTTCGCACGCGACATCAAATGATCATGCAATTTTTTCATTGGGTTCACAGACTTTGACAATAGCTCCGTTCGTGGCTTTCCATGAACCGCGGTTTCAGCTCCTGTATGATGGTCTGAGCCTTGATCTCGAGCATAGCTGCAGATTTGGGATCCCAGGAACCAATGGGCCAAAGAAATGACTCTGGACTCGCGGTAAAACCATCCAGAGTTGCTTCTTTACCGCCTAGACACGGGATTGTGGTTCGGATGTTCGGCAAGGGACCGAGTATTTGTGTGGATGCTCGAGGTCGACCCATGAGACTCCGGCATGAAAGGGGTGAATTGATCATCATGGCCAATCATAAATACAGAGGCCTTTTGTCTGCTTCATCCCAGATGAGGTACTTTAGTGCTCTGCTTGTTCAAGTCGCCCCCACATTCACCTCTACGTCGTCGCGGCCAAAGCAGCCATGGTTGTGCTCGAGAAGGCCGTTACTCTTCGGCTTTTCTATTCTGTCTTGGGCTCAAGGTCAGCCATTCCTGATACGGGCGGCCCAAACCTTGTTGCCCGAAAGGATTAGGAAAGCCCACAGTACACGTGGCTTTACCAGTTTTCGCTTCCGATCCCACCTGTCAAGACCCCGGCTATGTGAGACCGACTCTCTCGAAGTCCACTGTCTTTCCCCGGCTTGAGGGGTTCTAACGAGACACAGGACTATTACGAACCCTGTCACAGGCAACCCGATTGACTACTACCAGGTTTACATCAACCAGTTTACACAGAAGGTCTATCCCAACAAGGACAATGCCGTCCTCGTTGGCTATGACGGAATGTCTCCTGGCCCGACCTTCCTAATCAGAGGGGCCGGGAAACGGTTGTGCGCTTCATCAACAACGCAACTATGGCCAGCGCTGTCCATCTGCATGGTTCATACTCGGTAAGGGTCCCGTCATGCTCATTCTCGTCGTTCAAACTCTGTGACATCTATTTTTAACATGGGACTACACCTCATCAGCGGGCCCTCTGGGATGGCTGGGCTCAAGATGTCATCGAGCCTCTTCAGTTCAAGGATTACTACTACCCCAACAGTCAGAGCGCTCGTTTCTCGTGGTATCACGACCACGCCATTGAGCATGTGAGTACTGCAGTGATGCCGCTGTGGCAATGTTCAGCCTTGGGGACAATCACATGTGTAGAGTACCTGCTGATTAACGAGCCCCCAGGCTGCCGAGAATGCGTATTTCTGTAGGTGCTAGAAGAGTGGCTCGAACTAGAGCAATGCACTCGTCGATCGATCAACTGGTCCAGGTAGCCAGCTAATACGGCTTTTCTTGTTCAGGCCAGGCAGGCGGTTATATCATTCACGATGCCGCCGAAGATGCGCTCGGCCTACCATCTGGTTACGGCCAGTTTGATATCCCCCTCATTCTCGCGTCCAAGCAGTACAAGAGCGACGGCACATTATTTAGCCCGGCTTCCGAGGATGACTCCCTGTATGGGGATATCATTCAAGTCAACGGCCAGCCGTGGCCGTTCTTCAACGTCCAACCGCGCAAATACCGGCTTCGTTTTCTCGACGTGTCCGTCTCGCGCACATTTCTGCTGTACTTCCAACGCCAATCCGGATCCACGGCGAAGATACCCTTCCAGGTCATCGCATCGGACTCGGGATTGCTCGCGGCTCCTGTCGCAGCGTCTGAGCTGTACCTCTCCATGGGCGAGCGGTACGAGGTTGTCTTTGACTTTTCCCCTCTTGCTGGCCAGAACATCACTTTGCGAAACACAGAGGACGTTGGCGATGATGAGGACTACCTGCACACTGGCAAGGTTATGCGTTTTGTTGTCTCTGGCACTCCCGTGGCGGACCCCAGCGCGGTTCCTTCGACCCTGGCAACGGTCCACTGGCCGTCCCCAGCCGGGCCCGGGGTCGACCATGAGTTTTTGTTCCATCGGTCCAACAGTCAATGGCAGATCAACGGCGTTGTCTTCGCCGACATGGCCAACCGCGTGCTGGCCAATGTGCCCAGGGGCACAGTCGAGGTGTGGGAGCTCGAGAACAGCAGCGGCGGCTGGAGCCATCCGATTCACATCCATCTTGTCGACTTCAAGGTCTTGTCCCGAACCAACGGTGACCGGCCCCTTTACGAGTACGAAACCATGGGGCTCAAAGACGTCGTCTGGCTGGGCCCTGGCGAGACTGTCAGGGTCGAGGCCCATTATGCTCCCTGGGACGGCGTCTACATGTTTCACTGCCACAATCTCATCCATGAAGATGTAAGTGTCCAGTCGTACCTCCAATTCTAGATTTCGAAATCCCCCAAACCCCCCTTTACATGGGGGCCACTCGCTGAACAGTCCCTTCGGCAGCATGAGATGATGGCCGCTTTCAATGTCACGGCACTGCTCGATCTCGGATACAACGAGACGGCATTCCGTGACCCGATGGAAGGTCGATGGCGTGCCGAAGCCGTGACGGCTGCAAAGTTCACACCCGCTGCCATCACAGAAAAGGTCCAATTCATGGCAAGCCTGGAGCCGTATAACAATGTCGATGAGGTGCACGAGGTTCTTGAGGAGTACTGGGATACACACGGTTAGAGGGATATGGCTCATGCTCCAGGCATGAGGCTGGGAAAGTGGGACAGCGTTCAATGCTGACACGCGATGGAAATCTCATGACATGCCGAGCCAAGGGGCAATTGATATATAATCCAAACCAAGCCTGAGACTCGGACCATTTGGCGAGATAGTAACTGGTTAAGAGGCACAGGGTGGACAGGTACCAACAAGCCACTAAAGCAACAACTATGGTATACCTGTACGGTTCTACTCTTCAAATGAAATGTAACGATAATCTGAGAATGAACACATGCGCGCTGCAGGCCCGGATATGAAGCCGCTGGAGATTGGCTTCGCTCACAGGCGCCCATTATTGCGCCGGCAAAAGCACGACGACTTGACGGGAACGTCGGCGATGGCCAAAGCAAGCTGGAGCTGCGGCCGGACGACACGAGCCTCCCTCTCGCGGCCCAGGCGCGTCAGACACTCGTGCAGCCCATGCAGCGCCCACACGTTGTTCCGGTGCTGCTGCGCCCGGGGCAGCGTGCTATCGAACCCCAGGTCGGCCGTGTAGACGGCCAGGGCTTCCTCGAGGCGGCCGAGCTCCATGAGAAGGGCACCGTACGCGTGCCGGGTGGGCTGCATCCAGCCCCATGGCTCGTCGTAGGGGAGCGAATCGTCGAGGTCGATGGCCCGCGCGAGATGGTCGAGGCCGAGGTCGATGTTGCCCCGACGGTATTCCAGCTCGCCGTCTAGCATGGCCGCGGCGATGGCGAGGATGTCACGGCAGCTGTTGTTGAAGATTGTTCGGGAAGAAGGGACTCGCTTGACGGCCTCCTGGAAAAGCAGCTTGGTGCGGTCAGCCTCAGGGGTTCGTCCCGTGTTGGCCAGGGCAACGCCTTTAGCATAGTAAATCATGGCCGTTGTCGTGCAGTAGAGGTCCCTGTCGCGGGGGAAGGTGAGATCGATGATGTCTTGCCAGCGGCCAAAGCGGATCAAGATGTGAATTCGCATGGATAGAAACCCCTCGAGCCAATCTGCCATCGGGGGGGATTGGAT
The DNA here is from genome assembly GCF_033297405.1 of Parathielavia appendiculata. Lineage (NCBI taxonomy): Eukaryota > Fungi > Ascomycota > Sordariomycetes > Sordariales > Chaetomiaceae > Parathielavia > Parathielavia appendiculata. The sequence goes on from NW_026944260.1 coordinate 98,490, forward strand.
GCGGAGGAGAGCCTCTGGCAGCGTCTGCTCGAGAAGTGAGGCCGTCTCGAGGGCCACGGCAGATTGCCCGGCAAACATGGCGGCGTAGATGCGGAAGTGGTAGTTGTGGCAGCGGTAGAGGCTGTAGAAGTTGATGGCGCCGTCTCTGCTGACGAACTTGGTGTCGGCCTTGATAGCCTCGGTGTTGGACGAGACGGCCCGCCGGTAGTCTCCAACGAGGATGTCGATGTGCGTGGGCATGTGGTTGAGATGGCCCGCGTCGGGGACCAGGCCCCGCAGGCTGTCAGCGGCTTTCAGTGCCACTTCGGGGTGGCTGGACATCTCCATCAGGTGGATGTACAGATGGAGCATGCCAGGATGGTCTGGATGCTTGGCCAACCCCCTTTCCAGGGCGGCTCGAGCATCCAAGGTGCGCGCCCCCTTGACTGGTTCCCCAGTCCGCACGTCCCAGAGCTGCCACGGATTCAAGTTCATCAAGGCGTCGACGTAAATGGCCGTAACATTCGGGTCATCTGAATGTTTTAAATAGACTTGTTCCATAGCGGCTGCGTATGCATGATTGAGCGTGTACCCCTGGGCGGCGGTGACGCGCTCTTCCGGATGGCGATGCTGCAGGGCATGGATGAGGGCGCGCTCGACTGGTGTTGCTGCAGATGCTCTTCCAAGAGCTTGCACCAGGGCCCGCCTCGCTTGTTGGGTGTTGCGCTCTAGCTCGCCGTCGTCAAAGATGCCCCACGGCTTGTTGTAATTGGGGCCGAGGGCGTAGGCCATCCCCCAATAAGCCATGGCACAGGCCGGGTCCTGGGCGGCGGCGCGTTCGAAGCATCTGACGGCTTCTTCGTGGTTGAAGGCGTAGCACCAGACAAGTCCGCGGCTGAACCATGTTTGAACCTCGTCGCTTGCGGTTGTGACGGGCATACGGAAATTCCCAAGGTCGTAATATCCGTCGCGCACCACGGCCGGGGTTAGCCGGGCTCGTTGCTGATCAAAAACGCCCGGTACCATGCTGCGCTGTCGAGTGGCGAAGCTTGTCGTTCTGGGTGGTTGGCTGGACGGAATAGGAAGCAAGTTCGCGAGCTGGAATGCTACCTTCTCTTTTGCAAGTGCGGAGGTGGGATGTGCCAAGAATGGTAATGGAAACTCTCTCGACTCCTTACGTACTGTAACTTGCCCCGACTTGGCAGTCAGCAAAGCTAAATTCCGCCCGTCAGCATTTCGGAATGAGTGCGACTTACGGATGACAAGGGAGTTTCAGTTATACGTCATCACGTGCTGCAGCTACGCTGTTTTTTGGATTAAGGTTTACTGCGGGGTAAGTCTCGGATTTCTTACGTCTTCAAGTCCTTCCGAAGTAAACAGCATGCATGGTGCATCTGTCGGCTGCAACAACCGCGTCGTCTTGGCGAGAAAGGCCCAGATCAACGAGAGCCAACCATTGCCTGCACCTTCCACTGTCCCTCGAACATGCCTACGGAGAACATGGTGATCGACATTCCTGCCAGGTTTGGGCGTGGTTGGAGTGTGCCATCTGACGGGTCGCCGACTTGGTCCTTACCAACTTTTAAACCGTTCAATCCTCAGGTTCCGGCAGCGGCAGATGCGACCCAGTGTCCGCCTAGGGTCTCATCGCGGAATGTCATGCTCAGATCGCCGGTCAGCCTTTCTTCAAAGGGCAGGTTGCTGCGGCGCTGTTGGCCATGTCTCCTTGAACCGCCAGCTGGCATCTCTGAGCTTCGTCCCCTCGGTGTCCAGCTCAGGAATGGCGCTTCGAAGTCTCGGGACGGGAAGAGGGCTTTTGGCCTCTAGCATTCATCTATATAGCATCTATCAGCAGATGGTCTAGTCCGGACGCATGATGTGGACATTACTGCTCAGTCTCCTCAGTCGTGCAGACGCCGAGCTCTGCCTCACCCTCCTTCAGCATGAAGTTCTCCTTGAGCATTCTTTTCCTGGCCTCGACGGTGCTGGGCTTCCCCACCCAAGGCGAGGCAGATGCATCCTCTCTGGTCCAGCGGCAAACAGCCAGCCAGATCACCGACCAGTATCTCTACAGCATCACCCTTCCCGCCTTCACTTCCAAGCGAAACGCCCGCGACCCGCCCACTCTGATCTGGGACTCGGACGGGTGCAGTTCGTCCCCGGATAACCCGTTCGGCTTCTCCTTTATCCCCGCTTGCCATCGCCACGATTTTGGGTACCGCAACTACAAGAACCAGAACAGGTTCACGGATGCCGGGAAGTTGAGAATCGACGACAACTTCAAGACCGAGTCAGCTGCCCCTCCCGGTTCTCTCGATCTTGGAACTAACATTGAATTCTGGTTCATAGTTTGTATTATCAATGCCGCTCGGCTAGTGCGAGGGGGGTGTGTGAAGCCCTCGCCGATGTTTACTATGCCGCTGTGAGGGCATTCGGTGGGAGCACCCAGGGCAAGCGTGATGACGATCTGGTGCGTGAGTACGAGGAGAAGGTGGCCATTTACAACAAGCTTGTGGCCGAGGCTCAGGAGAAGGGTGAGCTGTGGAGGGTTGATTGAAGGTAGATCTCATGGTGGTTCATCTTGCTGCTCTGGATTGAATTGGACCTAGAGAACAACTGCTACCCCTAAACTGAGATAGGCCGACGCTAGCGAGTGAAATAAGGAGTCAAGTACAGCAGAGAGTTAAGCGGGCCCTGTTTGAAACCGCTGACGGATGCATGTACGCAGGGGCCTTATGCCTGAACTGCCGTCTCCTTGGAAACTTCAGGGACAAAGGGGGCCACAGGCTCGCGGTCGTCAGCTCCATCCTCCTTCATGCCGCCAAGGATCATGGACTTGGGCGCCATGGCCTGCCACACGGGCGGGTCGGTAAAGGCCTTGAACTTTTGGTCGTGCCACTCCTTGGCCGTCACGTAGCGGCCCTCGCTGTCCATGAACATGGTATCGTCCTCGGCCCGGAGGAAGTAGGCGATCGAGTAGCGGTGTTCGGCCGGGTCGAAGGGTACCACGCGGTGGATGCACGACTGGAACTTCATGCCGCTGGCGAACCGCAGCGAGTCGCCGACGTGCACAAAGGCGCAACCGGGTTTGGGCTCGACGAAGCCCATCTCGCGCGCGCCGCACTCGCCGGGGGGCCGGATCTGAAGGCCCCACTGGTCGCTAAAGAGCAGCGTCAGCGAACTGATGTCGGTGTGCTTCTGGTGCCCGATCTTGCTCTGGCCCGTCACTTCGGCCGGGAGGTAGTGCATCATGGACAGCGTCGTGGTCGAGGGCCGGTCGTTGCGGTGCGACTTCTCGAAGCGCTCGGCCCCGGCGAGGCCCATACCGGTAGACAGGGCCGAGAGGATGACCTTGGTGACCGTGTTGCAGCTGCCAATCGCCCGCTCCAGAATGTGCAGATCGCCGCTGTTCTTGATGGGTGACGGCACTCTGGGGCTGCCTTGCTGGATCTCGTCTCGCGACACCTTGAGCATCTCGTACCCATCCTTGGTGCCCGCCCCAAAGGCACCCGTTCGGTTGCCGACCGGCTCGTAGCCGAGATGGGAATCAATCAGGCCGTACTCGTTCTTGGCCTCGAGCGGCGCCTCGAAGAAGCGATGCATCAGCTTGAGAACCTCTTGGCGGTCCTCGAGCATGCCGCGGCCGTCGATGCCGTTGAGGTCGAGCTGGAAGTACCCGTCCTCGAGACAGGCCTTGGTCACCTTTTCTACCTCATCGGGATCCTGTGAGAGCACAAGACCGTAGTCGATGGTCCTCATGGACCAGACGGGGACCTGCTTGCCCTGCCATTCGACTGTTTGCGGAACTTCAGAGACTGAGGCCATGATCACACTCGAGGAACTCTTGCGTGGATGTGCGGGTAAGGAAGATTTCAGCTGAAAAATGGGAATGAGCCACGACAAGGCGAAAAACATGGGTATATATGGAAGACGTTTTTCCTACCCACCGTTCACTAATGATCAACGACATGCTCAGGATCATCATTCCTCATGATCAATTGATGTCAACCATGATCTACTCAAAACCGGCAGTTGGTACCACTGTTCTTCAAGGACCTTAGAGATATTGAGCTAGTTATTGCGCCCCGCGCTTGGTTTCTCGTAGACCTGTGAGGGGTGTCGCATTGTGATAATCTAGAGCGGTTGCTCTCCACTCATCACTTATTGAGCCTCTTTGCCGGTTGTAACTCATAAGCTCCCCGCACGCCTTGAGGCAATTTGTATGGTCAGGAGCATGGGAAACAATAATCCCTTAAGAATAGTGGGAAGCATGCATTGCATCTACAGGCAACAATCTAAGTACCGATTCGGCGAGTTTCTTGGGCGCTCAGAATGGCTCTCTCAGAACATTTCAGGGGCTAGCTTTGTTCCCAAACAATTTGTATTGCAGTACCTTTGAAGTACTACTCTTCCGATTTAAAGAGGAAAATGAAAAACCCATACATTTTTCCGTGTCTCTCTCAATATAAGACCAGGCACCTGACCTCGATGCTTTGCCGGGATACCTCATCTCGGTGAGCCAGGTCTTCGAACGCCGAGTGCAGCGCCCTGCGCGCCACGGACGTCTCTGAGTCGAAGCACTTAATAAAAAGCACGTCCTGAGGCGTCATCCGGTACTTGAAGTGCCACCGATGGTTCGGATTGTGCCGGACTACCCAAGACTCCCCCTCAAAGTCGTCTTCCACCATGCGGGCGCCGACAAGGTCCGAGTCCGGAACCGAGTTGGCGTCGGCCACCGCAATCGGATCTTTGAGAATAATCGCGATTGGCCGCCAGATGTTGATGATTTGGTACCTCCCCCTGAGCAGCTCGTCGGCTTCTTTTGGGTTGGGAAACTCCCATCTGAGCCTAAGCTCCGCCCCCACGTAGGACTGGTCTACGTGTGTTCTGGTAACCGGCCCCCGATTTGCGAGATTCTTTCCATGCAAGCCTAGATGGTGCCACTGCGTCGGGCCCCGGCGGACTTTGTGGTTGAAGATGTGGATGCGGCTTGCGCCTGTCACGAGTTTCAACAGAGATTTGCACTCCTCGTAGTAGATGGATCGAATGGCTTGCTCATCGATGAATTCCTTCTCGCTGCTTTCGTGTCGACAGTATTGAAAACCATGCTTGTCGAGGGAATACTGGTGCTCCTCGCCGGTTATGTCGTTTATCATAAACTCATGAGCGCGGTGTGGGCGGTTGTTTGTGACTCTGCCCCGGCCGATGAAGATGGGAGTTGGGAGGGAGCCGTCTCCCGGATCGTCCCAATAGTTGAGCGTGGTAGCTACATGGTGTTTCCGGGCAGCTTCTGAATCATCGTTATTGTTAAGCGTGACAGCAGCTTCTTGCATGCCGGGAATAGAGCTTTTTGCTGCGACTTGTTGTTGTTTACAAGTACCGAGCGTTGTCTGGCTATCAATGGTGTGTTTAAGTGCTGTGTTGTCTTGGGCACGAGCTGCAAGCCCCTTTCCCAACTGCCGGGACAAACGGCAGTGCTTATCCAGAAATAATATAACGGAAGCACCTGATTCCGGGAGGCAATATGCACGGCTGGGTCCCAGTTAACATTAACCGGTCCACCATTCCACCCTGAGCTGACACCTCGCCAGCAACGTTGATTCTTTTAGCTGAGCTCAAAGGAAGTCTGAAATCTAAAGCCCGGTCGACATAACGTGAAACTCGGAATGGAAGACGAGGGCTACATCCTAGTTTCCAGAGATGATATTGAATGTGGTTTGCATCGCATTGAGACCAAGGAAGACAAACACTCGCCCGAGTACCTGACAGACATTGAGAGCTACATCGAGAGTCTTTGGGATTCACTTTGGACGTTGAACGCCTTCATTCACGCAAACCCAGAGCTGGCGTTCCAGGAGTACAAGGCACACCAGGCCCTGACAGACTTCTTGCGATCGCGAGAGGAAGGATGGCAGGTAACAGGTTCGGCCTGTGGAATGGAAACCGCATGGATAGCAGTCTTCGATAGTGGTAAACCGGGGCCGGCCGTCTCTTTCAACGTTGAAATGGGTATGTAACTTGAGACCTCACCATTAAACTCAAGCAGCAAGATGGTAACAAAGTGTCACGTCAGACGCACTCCCCAATTTGGGCCACGCCTGCGGGCATAATCTGATCGCTACTGCCTCCATGGCTGCTGGCTTAGCAACGGCGGAGATGATGCGACGATACAAGCTTGTCGGGAAGGTTCTCATCTTTGGCACGCCGGGAGAGGAAGGCTTTGGCGGTGGCAAGATTCGCCTCATGGAGCGCGGAGCATACAAAGGAGTCGACGTCTCTCTGATCTCGCACCCTGGAATCCTGCACAACAGCCCTCTTGTCCGGACAACCGCATTTGCCCGCCTCGGGGTCGAATACTTTGGACGTGCTGCTCACGGGGCCAAGAATCCGTGGATGGGCATCAATGCCCTCGATGCCCTTGTCGTCTCCTACAATGCCGTATCGGTCTTGCGCCAGCAGACCATGCCAGGAGATGTCATTGGCCTGGCCATTACCGATGGCGGAGAGGAAGCCACCAACATTATCCACGCGTATGCTGCTTGCGTCTGCGTGATCCGCGCCAACAGTGCCTCTCGACTTCATGACCTCCAAGAAAAGGTCAGCGCTTGTTTTCGAGCCGGAGCCGAGGCCACCGGCGCGATGATCAAATTGAGGATCACTCCAGGATACCAAGACCACTTCCCCAACAGAGTTCTCGCGGCATCCTACACAAAGTACTGGGATTCGCTGCCAGACCTGCCCGATCCTCCGATCCAGCCGCCAGGCTGCGGGGACCAGCGGTTTACCTGGGTGAAGTCGAGCACGGATCAAGGCAACATCAGCCATATCATGCCTAGTGTCAATGCGAGCTTTGCCATTCCCCCTGGTCCGAAGGCAGGACAACCGCATAGTCCAGATTTTAAGATGGCGGCAGGGACCAAGTCGGCCTTCATGAGGGCGTTGAGAGTAGGAAAGGCGCTCGCAGGGACGGCTGTGGATGTGCTGGCAAGGCCTGGGCTGCTTGGTGAGGTCAAGAAGCAATGGAGACGAGACATGGAAGCGCTGAGTAAACTAGAGTGATGCACTAGGCTCTTGACGATGAAGGCGCAGGGAAAACCCGGTTGTACATCTGCGTATCTTGACTGAACTCTCTAGGACATCCCAACGCCTCATGATGATAGGTAAGGTACCTTGTGCTTGAGTTAAGGTTCTGGTGCCGGCCCCCCCTCATCACCGAGCCAACAGATAGTCCTGCATGATCGACTTTGTTCATTTTGTTCTTCGCGGCCATATGCTCGGATTCTTTCAACATCGTGTCTGGCACCACTCCGGGGTGCATTGGCGAGGCTAGGAGAGGTCAACGCCCGGTCCACACCAGAGTGCGTAGTGTTTAGTTAGGTAGGTCCGTATGCTGCGGTTCCTGTTGCTCTAAGGTTCATAGATGCAGCTAACGTCTACAAATCTGGCGTCATGGCCGGCTCAGTCTTTGCTCAAGCTTTGCTTAGGTAGACTTACCCACCTTTCAGCTCCGATGCGTCGACGTCATAGTTGTATTATAACAGTTCCCTCTAGTCCATATTCTTGCGTTTATGCAAAGCGTTAAAGAGCAACCCATCGAGCACTGTTTCCCCCCCACTTCAATCTCTCAACCCACTTTCTTTTACCGTCCTACATCCACTCCCCAGCGTCAACTCTAAATCCTAAGGCACGACCATTTGACGTTTACATATATATGGAGAGCAAGGGCGACGCCGCCAAACGAGAGCGATGCTCAGTGGCGGGCATTCATGGACGCTTCGGTCTGTCGGTCGAGACCCATGATGCCATTATGGAGCCAGATTTTGCCGATCTCCGGCTCTCGGGCTCTGGCCTGTATTGGGTGAAAGACACGATTGAGATGCGCTACACCGGAATCAAGGATATCCTCTGGAAGAGGGAGCTGTAGCGCGAAGCAATGCGCCTGGACGCACTGGAAGACCAGGAAGTGCAGACTACAGAAGGCTTCGGTACGAACCATGAGTCTCAAACGGCCATGTAAGTCAAACAAGCGCCTTTCCAACCGCCCCAGATTTCCAATTAGTTACTCTCGTCTTAACCCTCAAAACAATGCCAGGGTGCACTACTATACACTAACAGCTCCAACAATATTTGTTTGCTTCGGCGGACGCTTTATGACGGACTGGAACCATGGTGATCAGATCACCCCTACAAAGGGAGATCTCGAACAGTCTGAGCTGGTCAGCCTGGTCAGTCCTAGCCAGCTGCCTAGCGCAATATGGTGCATGTGGCACTGGGATTCGCTCCACTTGTGACGAGCTTTCGATGCGACGTGATCCGTCTGTATACCACGCTTGGAAGTGTGATTATGACGAACTCCGATGAAAAAGGAAAATCAGGTAAGATTGAAGGATGACGCGGCCACGAATAAACACGGCAACATTCTGTATCTCAAACGCAACACTGAATGCATAGCTGCTCTCACAGCTCTTGGTCAACTCGCAACTCTGGAACAAATCTATTTAGCTATGATACTTCACTAATTGCCCGTGGAAAGAGGATGCTCGTGCGCCGTGTCATCAACTTCCATGCCTGCATGCATGGGGGCAGTGAGGGCAGTACGTCATTCTAACCTTCTCCCGCGTGCTGACATCGATGCCCGGAAACCAGCGGCAACCACACAGTTTACTGGGGATCACAATACCCAAACTCAGGCTGGCATCCCACAATGTAGGGACAAAACTGATCCCCGTCGCCGCACCACCCAAACTGGCTGCAGCACCGTCCAAAGGTGGACCCAAGACAGTTGACGCCATTGCCGCACCTGCCGTCAGTGCTAGACCGCTGACCGGGCGGCAGAGTGAACGAGGGAGCGGCCGATGTGGTGCTTGAAGTAGCTCCTCTCGTCGTTGTAGTGCTGGTAGCGGTGCTAACCGGCGGAGTCGTCGTACTGGTGATGACAGGGCCGCCTCCTGACGTGGTGGTGCTGGTGGTAGTGCCGTTGGTGGGTGGGTTTCCGGGGAGGCCGGGAATGCCTAAGCAGGCGCCAAACTCGCTCCGGCAGCCGGCGCCGCAGTATTCCAGCGAGGAGCCGCACCAGAAGAACTGGGAGCAGCAGGGGCCGAAGTTGGGGTTGCCAATGCACATGGTGTTGTTGCCGCACTGCCCGTTGGTGGTGACTTGGAGAGCGCCCGTGGGGATTGGGATGGTGGACGTCGTGCTGGTGCTAGGTCTGATCGACGTGGACATGGACGAGGTCGTGGTTGTCGTCGGCGGGCGGGATGTCGTGGTAGTGCTGGTGCTGGTGATAGAGGGCCGAGCTGACGTGGTTGAAGTGCTGGTAGTGGTCGGCTGAGGAGCCACCCTCGGCCACCCGCAAGTGCCATACTGCGTCTGACAGTCAAAGAGCGGGTGGCAGTGGTCGACCGAATCGCCGCAGAAGCCGTAGCTGGAGCAACACAAATCGCCGGGACATCTCCCAGCCTGGGGACCACATTGGGGATCTGCCTGGCGCAATCCCAGTTCGGCGAAGCCGCTGCTGGCGTAGCGGGATCGGCCATTGTGCCTTGCTGCTAGAAGGCGGCGCCGGCTAGACAGGGCCGCATCGACATCTCGCTTTTCTGCTGTCGGGCTGGCGCTGAGCGCGCCAGTCCAGCAGAGGGCAGCCGCGAGGCCGACGTAGATGGTTCTCATGGTCTCTGTCTCGACAGCCAGTTCAGGTCTATGCGGTTCTGGAAAGCTGACAGCGCACTCACGCAGGATCGACGAGGAGCAAGCCGCAGATCCCCAATCCAGGGAACAAGCCAGATTTGAAGCCCTCCATTCTGCGGCGTCGTGTCGCCCAACATGGACAATCTGGTGGTTCCTTTTCCCACATGTAGCATCGGTTTGCCGGCTGTAGATTAGGCACCCGCAGGAAGGGTTCCATGAATTGCAAAGACAGAGAAGGGAAGTAATGTGTACGGGAATAAATGTAAACAGTAAGAACGTGGCAGTAAGCATTATCCGGGACATTGCTATGGCACGTCACAAGAAATCCAGAATGAGGCTAAATAAATGACATCCGATTTTTCCGAGTTTGTTGGAGCATTCCCAGATTCCCAAGAAGGGGGCATTCTGCCGTGTTGCCGACAACCGAACCCAGCTTGGCAGTAACCTGGGAGGAAAACTGGACCACTGAGGACATGATGCGAGCCCCTCGGCATTCAAATGAGGTCTCGAAATGGACAGTACAAGTGCGTCACGGAGGGAGATCAAAATCTCGGAAGTGCCCAGGACTAGTGGCGTAATGGTATTGCAAACCCAACCTGGCTCGCTTCGATGCAGGGACGGCTTGAGGGCCGGGTAAGTCATTCTAGAACATTAGATAGCCATCGTTAGGGGTCAAATCCGGCAAATGTTATTGGCGTCCATGTCCGAGAATGGCTGCGAGGTGGATGAGCAGCCCTGCCCTCGAGCATAACGCAGAGCAGACAACCCTTTTGGGAGTACGGAGACTAAGAGATAGTATGTCCGTCATCTCCGCCATCGCAGTCATGAGAAACGACACAAAAGATCCCGAAATGCCTTCTAAATGTACATCCATCCGGTGAAACGGAGGAGATGAATTCTTGATAATACAGTATTGACCTTATGTACCCTATGATCATAAGGGTCACGGTTGCAACGAGCGACTGATTAAGGTGGTTTGCCAAGGGAAATGAAGTTGTGTTGTGAGAAGTGAAGGTCAGCCATTCAACAGAGAGGTCATCCTTCGTCTTTGCCCAGCCGGGACAACACGAGAAACGTGTTGATAGGTTCATATAGCTACGGCATCTCGGATCCTCTCGACGCGGACGGTTTCTGTCATGGAACTACACATTGAATAAAAGGTAAGTTTCAGTGAAGTTAACGGATAATGAGTGTACAAGAGCCCGAACACTGCGGACGGTGAAGCTTCTACGCTCCCAGTCAGTGCCATTTCTGGTCTTGGTGTTTCAGTGTTCCGGTCGGTGGCTACTCAAGTGTCAATGCTGCATTCAGCTCTCGCAAACTAGCGGTAGCCAAGAACGGCGTGCCAGCGTAAACACGTACGGCGGTGCCCTGCTCAAACTCTGACAAAACCCAAAACTTATCCCTGCATGCACACCCATGTGAATTTAGCCACCACGGTTTAAGTCCAATTCCCCAATATTTTATTGCTCATTCCCAAAAACCGAGGTTTCTTTCCCACAACGCCACACGTTTCAATACCACCTGGCGTACGGCTACTGGTCAATTCGTATGCTTTCAAGCCCCGTTGTATTGTCTGCTTGCCCGTTCCACGTGCCAACCCTGTTCTTTCGCTTGATGTTA
>NW_026944260.1:110333-112024 GCF_033297405.1 Parathielavia appendiculata
AGCAAAATGCCAAACGTGTTCCATTCACATAGTTATTGCTAGGCTGTCCAGCGTCTTTTTACCCCGCACGAGTATTTCATCCAAGGCGAGGCGACGACTGCTAAGCCGAAGTTCGATACCCAGACTCGTGCGACATCTCTGGCTGTTTACATCTTTACTCCGACGCAATACCAGAACCCAAAGTGCAAGCAGTGCAGCAGTTTTCAGTCCCGTGGCCCTGCTTCCGACTGCCGTGTCCCCACCACTAAGCACGGTGCTGGAGCATGCACCAATTGCTATTATTATGGGCAGAGCACAGCGTGCAGCCTTCGTATTGGTATGTTATTCTCGTTGTTTGTAGGGTTTGTCCAGGCTAACCGAAACAGCGGCAGAGCAGGAGCGGGTTGAGGAGTTTGCTAAGAAAGAGAAGGACAGGTTCGAAATGTACACTTCGGACGAGCTTGACGAGCTCTCAGAGGAGCAGCTTGAGGAATGGGCACAAATGGTGAAGGATGAGATTGAAAACAAGCGGTCTGCTGGCAGATGTCCGATTAAGAAGCGCCGCTCATAAGAAAGTGAACTAGGGCAATCCAGAAGAGTATTCGCATGGTAGGATCTCGAAATGGCGTTGTTTCAGGGACAAGGAGTGCGATAGTTAGCGTTAGGTTCTCATCGCAGGGCTCCGCCAAGATACCAGACAATTTCCTTAATAAACCAAAGTTGGTAGGACTCGTCTCCTTGCGGTCTCTGTTTACCTTGGGTGAGCATGTCGATGCAATGCTGGCAGCCTTGAATTTCAGGAGGAAAGGACAAACTAACTAACAGGATTCCATAAACGTTGGGAAGTTGGTTGCTTCAACAATTGCAGTAACGGTCCGACGAAAGAGGCTCCGAAGCAAATCGCAGTCATTTACCATTGAGACTGTCGGGAGGGAGGGCAATTTGCAGTACGCATCGATTGGCCACGTATAGTTGGGCCCCGGCACTGTGAACCCTCCACGCTTGCCACGCTTCTGCTGCCATCGTCATGCGACTTCTTGGGGATATAGTTGGCTGAAGGTTTCGTAGAGAGCTTTCCCCGGAATCGGGATGTGGGCAACCTGAAGAACGTGTTTCCAAAGAGACCGGCGTCCAAGGCGAGGAATGAGAATGGAAGAAAGAGAAGGTGTTTCCATAAAGTCAACCGCTTGGAGGAGCTGTGCTTCAAGTTGGGCTGAAGTACGTCGACGGAAAATCCCCATGTCCTTGCGAATGCGTTCCAAACCAGCCTTAGAGAGAGGCAATCCCAGCGAACGGACATAGCGTAGGATTTCGGAATCCGATGACCCTCGTGTAAAAAACTCATCTTGGATGAGAGAGCGAAGCTGACCTGTATCTGCAGTACGCTGCTGGTGAAGAGGTTCATTCCACTCCTGGAGGCGGCGATATAAAGTCCGATCGGTTATGGCTAAATCGAACTTGTCTTTCGGCAAGGCAACGATGTCGCTAACAGAGGTCTGCTCGCGGTAGGCTGTGATGATGATGTCCCTTAAGGGGGAGAGGTCTCCCTTTGACCGAGGCATGAGTATTGGCTTGATCGCGCGCGTAGAAACGATATTCTCCGTGTAAGGACCATGGCAATGCTGCGTCACATGTGCCAAACATTTTTTTTGTCCCTTTGGAAGTCGAGGTGCGGGGTGAAGCGGGGTGTCATATGGTAGCGTGTCTCAGCC
>NW_026944261.1:0-53368 GCF_033297405.1 Parathielavia appendiculata
GTCACTTACTTCGCTGGTATTCAAGGCACTGCACCGGAGAGCAGGGCAATGGGCAGCACGATCTTGCCGACCCCCGCCACTCCGACAGGCACCACCTCACGTCATCAAGAATCGGAACCTACCCCGACCATGGCAACCCAGGCGATACAGCCCACCGCACTCATCGAGCCGGTTGTTGCCGCGACTCCGAGCAGTACCCACAATACATCAGGCACCCAGCCCAGTACTGCATCATCGAGGAAGACTCGAGGCGGCTCGACGATCCGCAGTGCTGCCAGAAAGTCCGGTCAATCGCTCGACCAGATTTATCCCGACCTCTTCAAACCCACCAATCGCGCAACCTTTAAGGACCTGCTGAGTGAAACCGAAAACATTCGAGTTTTCTACCCCTGGGTTGCCGCCAACCCACCCAGCGCCACCGAAATGACCATGATGAAGAACAAGGTCGATTACCGGATCCGGCAGGTGCTTTTCGTCTTCTGTAGCACCAAGCCACTTGGTCGCATCGTGGTCGATGCATGCCCGGACATCAGCAATACATCCAGCACCTTTTCAAACCTCTACGGTTATGCGCAGCGAATGTCCGCCAACTTCAAACACCGGCTTCTGTACCAGCAAATGTACGGCCTTGCACGGACATGGTTAGACGACTTTGGTAAGACGGACTTCCGACTGGACCCCCGGATCCATATCGACTCATGGCAGTATGGCGAAGGGTACCAGGATTTCAGCGGAGCCGATCTCGAGCACACCAAGAGATGGATTTACAGCCGTGTTGATGCGACACTCTTCAAGGTCGTATTCAAGCAATGGGCACCAATTCTCGACTGGGAGAACACCTTTGGCAAGCGATACAAGAAGCCCTTCTATTACCTGAAGATCATGTTTGCGACTATGATGAAGGAAGTCGCTTTTGTCGTTATCTCAGAGGAGATCATGAATCAAGGTCGACAGTGGCGCCCAACCATCATGACCGGCTGGAAGCGCGACGACACACAGCGACGCATCTGCGACAAGGTCTTTGACAGCCTTGCAGCTTTCGAGAACTTCGAGGACATTGAGCTTAACCATTTCACGTGGCTCCCCGCCGGCAGTAGTCTACAAGAGCCGAATGAAGATCTGGTCATCGCCCACTCAGAGTTACTCAACCAGCATATCATCTCCAACTCGCCTCCCCCTGGTTCTGAGAGCGACGAGCCTTCTTCTGCCCGAGATTCACCGCGCCGCAAGACAACACAGCGTCCTCCTCGTCATCACATCCAGCGCCCTGCCTCAACAGACACGACTGACAGTTTTGGCATGCCATATGCGATGTCTGCCCCTAAGACAAAGGACACGGCTAAACCCCAGCCTACATCTCATGGTCATCCTCAAACTGACGACGGTCCCCGTAACATTGGCACCCGGGGGAAGCAGATCATCGTCTCTGATCACGAGCAAGATGATGATGATGACTGCATGCTCGTAGACGATGACGAAGACATCTTCAGGGACAGTCAGCAGCACGCGAAGCTCACAGATAAACGGGCTAGCACATCACCTGGTTATGACGAAGATGATCAGCCGCTATTGCGTGCTGCGAGCATCAAATATTCGCCGCACATTGTCGCCGCTGTCGATGACCAGCGGGCACGCCGCGGTTCGGCCGGGCCCAGTGTCCGAGGCATTCAAGCCGCCCGTACCCCACTTGTCGCACCCTCCTTCAGTGACGCCCCCACTGGTCTACTCGGCGCTAGCCGTGGTATTCATTCGGGCGTTATACACGTGATACAGCCTATTACCCGCAGCTTTATGGGCGGTTCGGCAGCGTACCAAGACGCTGAAACACCCGTGCCGCTGCCTCATATCCCCAGCTTCAGCCAACCCACCGGATCAATTCCACCGAGCTTCCAAGGCATCACCAGAACACCATCGAAGAGAATGTCACCGCCGCCTCCTTCACGGTCTGGCTGGGGTACCGGATTAGTTCGCCTCTCACATTCCAGGATTCTTGTGCCCGCCATCCCGACATCCGGCACTGGCAGCGTCCACGGCCGGTCGCCGGTGCAGCGACCGACTCAGCAGTCTACAGCATTCAGTGCGACTGTCAACGTTGCAACGATAGAGTCCATCCCAACGGCGAAGACATCCCCGACGGGGTCTACCGCAGGCGGCTCTACCAGCACCGCACAAGCCACTTCGGTTACCCGCACTTCGAGTCGCAACCGCAGGATATCTCAACGTGCTCTAGAAGCTGACGGCAACACGCAGACAGTTCGCACCAATACTCGTGGGGTCACAGCTAGACGTAGTAGTACTCCGGCCTCCCGGGGCAAAGGCGCGGGTAGCGGGCGTTCCGGCAAACACATGTCTCAATCTGTCGAGCAACAGCAGAGAACCCGGCTTGGACGTGGCGCACGGGTGGATGATGGTTCCTAGCTTAAGCGTCGCACCTCTCAGGAGGACCACATCAGTCATTCCAGCTTCTCGGCCCGCTCTCCTCCGAGCCCGCCAGCCGATTTAAAGCAGGATACCACTGGTTGCAGTCTGCGGTAACCTGGGCAGTATCTTGATCGGTCAGCTTGCTACATTGTTTTCAGATATCGATACAGTTCAGTAGCATCTTTGCCACGGGATCCCCGTTCCTGTTCTCATGGTCATGTTATATGCCTGTGGTCACTGTTCTCATGATTGTATCATAGGCATGTGCTCCAGCATATAGGTCTGGTTGCACGCCCGTTCCTGTCATCTAGCTCTTGCTCTCTTCGTAGGAATATTGATCTTGTATGTGCGAGCTGACCAGACCTTGGGTGGTGCCCGTCACAATCTTTAAGACATCTCTCTACTGTGCCTGCGACTGTTGGATGGATGATCGAGCCGACTCTGGTGTGTGTCACCCTCCGCCGGGTTTCTGCTTGTATCGCCGCATCCGATTGATGCCAGTGGCAGTATATAATGTGTGTTTAAGAATAACGTTAGCGTTAGATGATGTCTTACTAAGAACAGTAAGAAAAAGAGAAGACTCAATTCCTCGTTTTGTATCTTCATGTCTAGCATTTGTGCGTTGTTCAAAAGGGATTAGGTATGGTGAGTTGTCATCGTCCGCGAACAGTGGCTTAGGTAGCTTACAGTGGCTTACAGTAGCGCCAATTGCCACAGTTTGATCGACCAGCCGGATTGAGCATGACCGAAAGAATTACCAGCCAATCAGAGAGCGGAGCGCTTGGAACGCTAGTTGTGCTGGGAATGCTACTTGCGGTGGGAATGCTAGTTGACACATCAACGGCAGATTGTATCCCTGGAATGCGAAGTATCATACCTGCCTGGTGCATTTTCCCATTACGGTATGTAAGAGGACGTGGGATCGGCAGTGCAGCGAGGAGAGTGGACTGATACTGCCTATCGGGGGGCGACAGTCAAGAGGTAAAGATGAGATCGATGTGAGTGAAATGATAGAGCTATGCAGCAAGACTCGAGGTGCGCATGGATTTGCCTGAGTCTGAGTTGACTGTAACTCGAAATCTGGGACACTCATGGTGTGTCGTGGACGACACCCGCCGCCACCCTTCAAGAGCGTCATAGTGTGACCTGATTCCCACGGAGAATTGTGTTAATTTCCACAGATGTTCTCCTGGTCCTATCGTTCAGTTACGTTGACTAGACCGCGGAAACCTCGCCAGCTTGGTTGGGTGGTCAGGAGATGCGCGTCCATGACTGGATTGTGCCTTTGACTCTCTAGAAACTTCTGTCATCGATTATGACACCGACGGGTGTTTTATGAGAAAAGAGAAGTTGATATGAGTAATACCTGATACAACACGTCTAATCGATTACTATATTCAATTACTGTTGTGATTCAATGAGCCGAGCCAGAGATATGTGAGTTAGGTCTGGACCTCATCCAGGATTGATACTTGACGCGATGTACTTTGATGACCCGGTGCCAAGGTCTTCGAACTCAGTTCAGCTTGCTTGAAATGAAATTCATAAAAAGGCACAGGCAATAGTAGGAATCGCACCGTTAACTCAAGCACTCGTGTCCCAGCTATGCTATGCTATGAGGATGAAGAGCGCTACTACCTTACTCTTGGATGGGATGGTTCAGCAGTAATGAACGAAGAGTTGGCAACGGCGAATCGGTATTGGGAGAATGAAGAATCGATGGCCACTGCGAAACCTGAGCCAATCCATAACTGGATTCATAGCAATGTTCATCTTCTAACCTACATGTAGTCCAGTCCGCCTTCAAGCTAGGGGATATGAACGGGTTGCCGTCGTCAATATTGATACATTCACCTTTCCTCCATCTTACAGCGCGCCCAGAGGGACCCTGCATGGATCGATGAGCCCCATCAGACTGCAAGACGCTCGGAATATCAGGTGCTTGTGGAAAAGAGCAATCGCCAGCACCAGGAGTACTGGTACTCGGCCGTACAGTGTTCGCCACAAACCCCTACGTCACGATGATATTCACGGTGGAAGGTCGCTACGACGAAAGGGTTTTCTGACCGGTGTGGCAACGAGAGGTAGGATACCATCGACCTAACGGCTTGGTGCAACCAACCCGGAGGGCGCTGCAAGGAGGGTCTCGCTCCGCCAACTTCTTCACGCCAGTAGATCGAGAGAGAAGCGCTTTTCATTGATGCCCCGGGTTACAGTTCTCTTACTTAATCCTTCTATCAGCCGATGCTGTAGTAGCAACGCTCAATGCCGAGCCTGCACCCCATACCGCCGAGAAACACAACCCAACCAGCCTTGAATGAGATGCGGCAACTCTAAACTCACCGGTCAGCCCTTGTGTTGCCCACCTGGAACTTGCTAGACCGCCGGGCCGTCCAGCTAAGGTAAGATGCCTCGCCCCATTCCCGACCTCTTCCCCTCCCCCTTTTGCGCACCATCGGATAAGGCCCTGTATGGACGCCCCGTTACACGCCCAGCATCAGGAGGGAGCCCTTCGCAAAGCCCACATTGGCCCAGGGCTCGCTATATGCATAATGTGGGCAGGCGATTTATGCCGGAGTCTGCGCGAGTGGGGCATGACACGGTGTTTACCAAGACCCTACATGCAGCTTCTGACGAGAAGGGGAGAAGTGGAGCGGATGCCTCGGTTATTACTGTCAAAGGGGCACAACAGAGTATTTCACTGCTCTCAGTGCTGCCGGGGTAGGGCAATCCCCGGCAAAGTAATCCAAAGACCGTGAACTAACTCGAGAAACGGCATCGGCAGGATCAGCATGCATTTCAAGTTAGAGGTCTAGATGTCTGTCTCTAGATGCGGCCCGGCATGTGGAGATTTTGGCAGATCCCGATGGTCTGGCCTTTGGTTCATCGATCGGACCAGCCTCGCTCTGAACACGGTTAGATGGACCCTTGATGTGACTGCTCGTGGAACGTGGCTTGTGTAGCTTGCTGCAAAGGGTCCTGGCATTCAAGAGGGGGGTACCTTCCCTGTTCGCTATCCGGCATATGAGGGGTGCGGTCGGGTCCGCCTGCGTCTTATTAGACGGCAATATCTCATTGATAGACATGTGGGATCAGTGTTATGCAAAGGAGGACGTATACAGTCTGGAGTGGTGGATACTCTATACAAGTGGGAGGGCTCAAGGTTGTGCTTTGGATGTCTGTGTTTCTAATGCCGGATGAGCGGATAATGGAGCAGAGTCCTATCAAAAGCCAACGCGAAACCGCGCTAGTGACCGGAACCAAACCGTTGACGCAGCCTTTATGGAGGAGGGGTGCAAGGCGACATTAGAGTATGATGTGTTACTCGGCGAAGGAGGGAGGAGGGAGTGGGCTGTTTGCATGGCACATGGCGACACACCACAACGTGATTTGACTCTCCGGTCTGCCGGCCGGCCAGCGGTTACCCAAGATGGGGCTTGGGATGAGCCTTTGACAGGTCCGTATAGATGTTTAGACCATGCCGTGGCAGACTGAAGATCATGGTACGGCAAGTTCTGTGCGATGATCAAAATCTTTTGGGATGACAACGAGAATTCTCGAAGTTCTTCCTCTCACCTGTGCCACGCCGGGGAACTGCCATGACCGAGCCGGGTTGAATAGGAGTAACAACCCTAGCAACTCTTAACCACCTAATCCTCTGACGGCCAAGGTGGACAGCATATTACAGCGCGCTTCACCGGCTGCAGACCAGCAACATGTACGACACACCCTGACGACCCACCGGTGAACCGCAGCCGAGCGGCAAGCTGTTGAAAGCAGTTGTAGCCGCATAACACAGAAACCGGGGAACGGATGACCGCCACTCGGTTGTGTTGTACTGTTGTACAGACGATGGATGCAGAACAGCACCGCACACAAAGGCAAACCCAAGACGACTTCGCCCTCCGTCCACCAACAACGAAAGCCGCAGAAAGAGAGACACAGCAGCCGGTTGATGATGGATGATGCACAATAACGGGGAAATGATGGAGGCCAAACACCGTTCCCCGTTCCGGTCGCTCGATTGGCCAAGCAGGCCATGCAAGCGAATCTGCACTGCAACCCTCCATCATTGCCAGCGCTACTGCACGACTGCACTACAAGAAGCCGTTAGGCGGTCTGGGTACCGCAGGTGTGGGCTGCCTTGCAGGCCTGGTCTCATGTAAGCATCGCCATTCGGAAGACAGATGTTATAATCGGAATAGATTACTACTTTTGCAGCAATCCATATCCCTTGAGTGGGTTGGCTGGCTGCATCGGCCTGCAGTCCCTCGTTAATTTATGCCACTCCAGTTACCCAAGACATGCGCACTATCGGGGCCGGCGACTCGAGGTCGTGCCAGTGGATGCGGCTCGGGGATGGCTCGCATGTGAGATTGCCTGCCCGTCGAGAAGCCTGATTGCCACCCCTCCCCGCCGATGTTGCAGAGTAAGACAGAGGAGGCAAAGTGATGATAAAGCGAAACGACTGATGCGGTAATACACAGCCAGCCTGTGGATTGATCGGAGAAGCTGCAGTTCCTGACGGGCACCGTCATCCGCGATCCGATAAGGACCGTGCCGGCCGCCGTATGACAAGTGTCGCACCGTCCAGGCCAAGAGGCCGGCGTCTCATTGGAGCTTTCCAGAGAACTATCCATTGACGAATCGTTATCTGCATTGGAATTCCCTCCGGTTCGAGATTTTGTTGGCTAAGAACTTTGATTTGGCCACACGTTTTAGCCCCTAGCCCCTGAACTGACTTGTCTCGAGTTGCTTGACAGCAAGTGGGGTCCGAGTCCACGATGGGTGCATACCAGGTCATACTTTCGATATCAAGCTAGCAATGCAGCCAAGCTCAAAATGTCAAAGAAAGGATTTGATGACCAATGCCGGCCGGAGGCGCATGAGTAATCGATCTCGCCATGCCACTCGATTTTGACGCGCACTCCTGGCTGCAGTGCGATATCCGGCTCTTCGGCAGCTCAGGGCTGAACTCCCCAGCAACCATTCGACGAAGTCCTTCAGGTTGGCCGGGGGTCAACCGCGTTGCGGGTCCAGATTGCGACTCTCACAGGATATTATCACCTGCAGGACTTACGCCGATTGCAACATGCCGGGATCCATCCAATGTGTCAAGGTCGCAAGCGGGTTGTGACGGCCCATGATAGCATCGCTGTCACGGCAATCCAATGCGCAATGCGCAATCTCAAACTCGTATTGCCCAAAGCGCCTCAATAGTTATTACTGTGAGGATTTTTCTGTTGGCCGAATCGCCACTCCGGATGGTGCTTCGCGCGCGGGGGTCCTTACCCGAAACGCCCACCGGCAGGCGCAGAGATTTTTCCTGCAACAACGCCAGCCCCTCTCGTCGACGGCTGGTGGTGGCGTCCAGGCTTTTAACGTTAACCATTCTCTTGGACTTGCCGCATGCGTTTGGTGCTGCATTGGCGGCTCGCCGGCGTGCCGGGCTCAAAGTGGGGAGCTGAGCTTGGACGACTGGATGGAGATGCCCGTCAACGCGTCCCAAGGATGCCGATCCCAGAGTTCCAGGCCATTAGTGTAGAGCACTTGGCATCAAACGTTTGATCAAGGTTGAGGCTGATCGCCGAGAAGGGCCCCCACCGAGGCTTGTGCGGCTCACAGGGTTGAGACAACACGTTCAGGGAAAAGCGGGTGTCCTGTGTAGTCCGTAACTCGCATAAAAAAGCGAAGATGACTTAGATGGGCGGTTTGGAGGGGGATTTCCGCGGAGAGAGTGCCCCATGTTAACGCGTGTAGTGTACACAGTAGTGTACGGAGGGATGGCAGGCGTGTTTCATGAGGACCGGTGAGGGGTTGTGCCCGACTCGCTCGATGAGGGGCGGTGGGGCATCCGACACCCTACGTCTTAAACTGGCGTCGTCGACATGGTGAAGCACCGACACTCCGATCTTAGCGGACCCAACAACTATCATGCAACTACAGTCCAGATGCAAGAACCGTGCTTATTGTCGCTGTTACTCGGCTCGCCGTGCTGAAGGACTGTCGATATCCAATGCCGAGTCCCGGCGTCAGACAGAAGGACGGAGAGGGCATCGCCATGGTCGTGTAACGTGCCTCAGCGTCAGCCACTTTGCGGGGTACCTCCGTAGGCCCTCTGGCATTGATAACGGCGCCATTATCTGCTGCTTCAAAAGCTTCACCGGTGTTGCAGACACGGCAGCAAGCACACCACAGCGGTCGTTCCGACGAGAGTGTGGATGGCACGTGGCCAACATCGCCCGTCGTCGCTGTTTTCGTTACTGGCGGAAGGATGTGAGAGTGCAACATAACGGCTTTATCGTTGTCGCCAGAAAGACGAAGCAGATGGCCCACGGCACGAGCAACCCTGTGTTGTCGCAACCCGGTGAAGCACTCGAGGATAGCACGCCCAGTCCTCCCAAGCTTCGATGCTTCTCTCAGCTTGCTGTGGTGCCCAGGGTGGATGCGACTCGGGGAAGGTAGGCAGCGCTCATGACCCAAAGGGTTGCGTAGGCTGAGAGCTGGACCTGCCAGCTGCGTGGATTCCGAGGACCCGTTCTTCGACATCGAAGGTTGAGTGCATGCGGCGCTGGAATACTCTTGATCGCGTGGTGACAAGCACGTCGCCGGCAAGACGAAAGGGGATGAGGACACATTCTGACTATCGCCGTCATCGAAACCTCTAGTAACTCTGTCCCAAGAAGCCGTGTGGCAGTCAACATCACCGCCTTATGTGCGGGGCTAGCCAATGCTTGATGTCGTCCTGAGGAGAGGTTCATGGTATATCCGGAAAGACTCCGTGACACTATCGGGTCCGGGCCCATTGGGCTGCATTCAAGCCACTTGACTTGTTCCGGGCCGGAAGTAAAAGGGCTCCGAGCCCCGATGGACGACATCGGCGGCCCCGCATGAAAGAAAGAGTACGAATAACAGGAGGCGCACTGGCTGTGGTGAGGGTGAAAGTCGACAAAGTGTGACGGTCTGGCCTTGTCGATCTCGCGCGGGGAAACCCACAGGAGGGAGTCAAGGGAGAATTAACATGATGGAGCTGCCGCTGTGCTGACCGAAAGAATGGGGGACAAAGTTCACCGCTGTTTCCGGTGTACGAGGGGTTTGAACACTGGTGCTGCAGCAGCCAATCTCGCCTGGCTCTTGGGATTTGTTGAGTTCAATTGGCCGATCTCTCATCAAGCAATGCAGGATGAGCTGAAGGGCGTCAAAATCACGGCTGATGCAAATGCCCACAACCCCGCCGTGCGGCCAGTGACCCGGGCCGAATTGGAGTTGTTTTCTAGTGATGACCACTTCCACCGGGTGAAGAGAATGCTGAGGTGTGTAGTATGTGTAACAGGTAGGTATTGTTGCAAAGATTCGTCGTGGTGACAACGATCAATGAGTCCGGGATTCCATTGACGTGGGATTGGTTTGCAAGACTTGTGCTGAAAAAAAATCCAAGGTGGCCCCCACCGCCTGCGGGTGGTTGCCGGGGGCAATCACCTGGTTTGTGGCTGCTGCGAACGAACGCCGTTGCAATGGTTCCTAACAGGTAAACGGTTGCGCCACTCAGCAAAAGGAAAGCTGAGTCCTCGGCAGCTTGATATAGCTTGGCGCGATTTTGGCGGCTGTTGTCCTCTCAGAGTTTCGGTTGGACATGGAATTTGCAGACTCATTGCTGTCCGGCATGTATTACCAGACACTGACACACTTGAAGATTTGGTGGTTGGATGACTGTCGCGGTGCTTTATTCCGTACACAGTACAGAATAACTGGTTGGGCCCACATAGATGGGGCCTGCGCCTGTGTGTATCCGTATCATTTTGTTACAGCGCTTACGGACATAACGAAACATGAAGTTACGACAAAGCACAGTGGGCGCAACGTTACGTTACGTACAGGTCACCGCAGAGAATCAAAAAGCGGAAGTGTACGTCTCAGACACATCGGTGGCTGGATTCAGCAGTTGCATACCATCCTTTCTTGGAATACCTATTTCGATCATGTCTACAATTAACTAGGCACCCAAAAGCTCGTTATCGTTGTAGGTTCAGATATCGTGGCTTCACTTGTTCGTGAGGACTGAGGGTTGCTTGAAAATTGCTGAAATTAGAGGCTGTGAGCGATGATGTCATCTTGCATGTGCCAAAGCGGCAGTCCCGAATCCGGCGTTGCAGGCTGAGCCAGTCCGGGTAAAGTACATGTCTCACGACTCCCCACATAACGGAAGCTACGGAGCCCCGAACCAAGGCAGCTCAAAGTCATGAGACCTCGCTACGCGTGCGACATGCCGCAACCGTATTGTTCTGATATTATTGGACCCGGGGCCTTGCCAAATTCCAAGAAGGGCAGGACTTGAACACAACTCATCCATCGAAGCCGGGCGGGGAGAAGTCAGCTACCGGGCTTTGACGAGACGCCGAGTCTGTTCTTGGGCTCGGCTTGCGCTGGTCGTCCTCAATGTTGGCAATCGGGGTAGGTAGGCTTCTCTAGGCCTGATTGCCCGGTGCGGCAGCAAGACGGGCCAAAAGGTGCTTTAATAGGCGAATGCCGCAAGTGTATCGTCATCCCGCAACCTTGGACCATGTGTTGTTCGACCCAGCAAATCTACATGCCCCCTAACAGTACACAATCATGGGGGAACCGGAATAGGCCACCGGGTACCATGGTAGCCCCAGAGTTAGCTTATTCACGGTAGGCTCACCTGGAAAGAGAGGGAGTATCGCTACCTATCGTCACGGAGAGAGGGCGCATTGCCGAAAAGAGGGGTATGGCATCCCATCTACTACTGTACGCTATCGCTCAATATTAATGCGTCTTGGGATGCGTGTTAAGTATGGCAGGTGCATGGGGACGATGGCGCCAACGTTTCACCATCTGTTGCCTCAACATGGAAATTTTTCGAATCCCACACCCGCCTCGAGAATCCCATGTCCCGCTTCCCACCTCCCGCCCCCTTCCTGAGAGCTCGAGGCTCGCTAGAAGGTCCCGACGGCGATCAATGGAGATCGTCCATGCTTTGGCGAGAACCCTGATCGTCCACGGCGAGACGCTGTTGCGGTGTGTCACCAATGTCGGTATCTTGAGTTGAAACCCAAGAATCTTGGAATGAGGTGTCTTTGGCTTGTGCTGCGCGTTGCAGCCGTGCGTTCCTCATGCAGGCCTGCGGTGGCCCATGGTGCGCGCGATGTGGAACCTTCTTGGCGTGAAAGTCTTCCGATGTCCAATGAGGCCGCTTCCGAGATGTGAGCAGCCCCGGATTGGCTAGGCTTTAAAACTGCAGGCGATCGATCGAACAAAGTTCTTCAAACGGGAATGAGATGGTGTTGCTCAGTTAATCTCGATAGCTAGTGAGGAGTGGAGCGACCAAAATGGCACGGAGAAAGACCGGGATGTATTCGGAAGAGAAACGTGAGCGTTGGTGATGCGGCTTCGTTGCAAACCCGGACGACCGGGGCGAGTCGCGATCCGTCCGGTCGGTCTTCAAACATGGCAGGCTCCGAACCCGTCTCACTTCACGTTCGATACAGTGTGCGAAGGATGTCCAATTTGGCACGGTCCGCGAACGTCTGGCGCTGCGGCGGAACCGTTGACAAGCACGCGAATTCCCACGTGTGGGAGAGCCGGAGATAAGCGCATTCATTGGCCAATGGCCCCGATAAGATTTGCAATTGTCCAATCAGTCCATCCGATCTTCTGCTGGCGATAAAGAGGGGTCGTACGGGAAGCAGCGATAAGATAAGATAGAACTCTCGCTCACCGTGAAAAGCCATCTTGAACTTCGCCCTCTTACAGAACAGCAAAATATGCCAGATCTTGGTGGTTCCTTATCCTTCGGGTAGGTATCAGGGCAGAGATTGGTGAGCAATTGGGCGTGGGGTCGATTTGTTTGCATAACTGAGCAGGGGGTTATTTTTTCCTTAAACAATAGCTGCCTCGGAGAAGCGCAACCTTATTCCGGAAGACGCGAATGATCGACAGAAAACGTAGGAGCTCACCAGATACCCAAACTTCAGTGATATCAGTAGAATTGCGAGAACCGCAGACCTCGGCATCCAAGGCACCATCAAGGCCAATTTTTTTCGTGGTGGTTGAAAATGAGCATTGAGTTGCAGGTGGGAGACAATGGTTTATGACGCGCCATGATCGCCGCCAGCGATTGAGGAAACGTCCCGATCCAATTACACAACGGCTTGCGCCGGTCAATTGTTGTTGGGCTCGTCGTGCCTTGAGGCTGAAACATTCCATCGGCGCTAGAAAGAGACCAACAAAGCCTGCGCCGCCCGCGGTATGGTCATGCGTCGCTGTGCCGCGTTCTATGACCTTCAACAAGAACGAGGTGCCTGGTATCCAGGTTCATGTTGGAGGTCAAGATGAATTTTTACTGAAGGTTGAGAGCATCCAATGAATAAGCTATTGTTGGGTGCAGTGTACCGTGCGATGTCCGCGGTACTCCAGCGCCCCAGCCACAAACAACCAACCATCATCCTGATTCTTCATGGAGCTGGGAAGATGCCCGCAGCCTGGGGCTCACGACATGATTTTGGGAGCTGCTGCCCCGCATTAGGGATGCCGATCACATTGGTAGGCAATTCAATAACTCGTTCTTGTCGCAGGTCTCGGAGCAAATGCTAACGTTATCCTGATTCGCCGGACTATCCAAAGTAAAAGGCAATCCATACCAGGAAGGAAGGAAGAACTTTACTGCTTCCAAAATATCCATGGATGGGAGTCAACAAGGGGGAGTCGGAAGAAGAAACAATCACGCTCGCGAAGCCAAGGCCGGGGTCCGTGCGGATCAAGTTTCCATTTTCAAGCCAGCCGATGTTGGTTAGCTTCCAGGGAGACAAAAAGCGAACCAGAGTAACAGGCCAGAAAATCTGCAGCTTCCTTGGTTTTGCTGATGAGAAGGCTTGTGCGACGTCGTCTGACTCGTCTCAGCAGTGGCACGGGCCAGGGCCTGGGTCCCACGATGCAAGGCAGAAAATGGCCCTTGGCGGGGATAAGACGCTAACTTAACGGCACTTGTGGACCCGAAACCAGACCAAAGTCGCTGCTTCTGGGCATGATATCCATGGATGCTCTCGAATCACTTCAGGAGATGGATATCTGCCTGGTTGGATTCCATGTGCCAGGCCGATAAAGGGTCTTCATGTTTGCATTGTGCCGCAGCTGTGATCTCAGAACACCTCTGGACTCCAACATCTGAGTTCGCCGCGTTCAGCTTTACATGTATAATCTCAAACGAGCTGCAAGTAGCCTATCCGTTATGAATTGAAGCAATGGCTCAAGATGGTCTCAAGTGGCGCCTCTTCAAGTCCAGGCCAGCCACAGTGGTCTCCCAGCCATAACGTTACCTTACCGTTCAACGGCCGAGCGTCAGTGCTCATCGCAATCTCCGGGATCCGAGCCAGTCCATGTTGGGCTCTTGCTGGAGGAACTGTTTGAACTCTGACGGCAGTGCTCACCACTGATGGAGGCGAGCATTCTTTTCTGCCCTTGGCCGGAGAGGGAAGGGTTTGACATGCTGGGCGCTTCCCAAAGCCGGGCCGCAGGGTCATTGTTCCCAAGCTCTGCGCTGTTACCCAGAAGTACGGAGGTAAGTTATCATGTGCGAGCGTAACGGTGACAATGGCGGCACCCTTGTGGTCCCGAAACCGCAACGAATCGTAACGCTCGATATCAGTACCCGAAACCCCTCCATTGAATAGTTTCCTTGGAAGGAATCGCGACGATTCTCACCTGAGTCTCTACTTTTGGCAGTCTTTTGAAGGCCTTTGCTGTGTAAAGATCATCTTGATAGGGGAGACGGAGTTGCTGCTCGACAACGAAACCATAGGACTTCAAAGTTGCTCGCCGACAAGCTGACTTTAGTCGAATTTTGGTATCAGGTTCTGTACCTCAGATGATGGGCATGCCGTGCTGTTGACCGAGGACTCAGTCTCTTTACTGCGTATGTGCAGGTCAAGCCATCAAAGACGTTCTGAAGTGCATTCAACGGAAAACGCTTCTGGCTGGCTCTTCAAATTACCAGATTTTGAAGGCCACTACCGCTCGTGAGAGATGCCAGTTGGACTGCCGGCATCGGTCCTGGCGGGATCATATCACAGTACTGTGTAAGTCGGTTGAGGTTCTTCCTTGATTCGCGCAGTGGCATGTTCACACAGTGTGTGCACGTACAAGTACAGTCCTCCACCGACGAAAAGCAAGGACAACCGCCGGTCACAAGAGGGGGCACGAACCACAGCCTGGTTGGTCGGGGGTGACTTTCTGGGCCAGGCCCCGACGCCATCATCAGACCCACTCTTGCCCAGCAAAAAGCGAGCAGTGGGGCAATTGTGCCCCACCGACCTTGCATGTCGCGGGCTTGCAGGACGCAGCTCATCGCTCCGCTGGGTTCACGCCCTCCCTGGTTCAACTTTTTGTCATCCCACCCAGTGACTTTTTTGTTGTGGTGCAACTGCTTACTCCTCCAGCAGTTCCTGCCATTGCCTCCAGCTTCGTCCCCGATTCTTCCATTTCCGTAGTCTTCTGGGTAAAGCAGACACAATCCAATTTGAAGCACACTCTTTAACGACTGCAGCACGCTGAGAGCCAGAGTAAACCAACTGCATTGACTCGCCGCCGCCACAGCATCCCGGACATCGACAAAACGCTCAGTCGCGACCACCCCTGCACTGCCAACTTGTGTCCCACAGTCACCCCTGGCGTCGATTCGGTCCCGTCCTTCAAAACTGGGCCGGTCCCGCTCCTCCAGTGCGTCCCGCCCGTTCCTTTCTCTTGCTGTCAAGCACCCAGTGTTTCGTTTTCTTCAGACAAGCCCTTCGAGGTACTCGCCTCGTCCAGGAGGAGGCTGCTCACAGGTCACTAGCAAAAGACCGCGGACGCCAGAGAGTCGCCGACTTCGACTCTTCGATCCTCGCCAGGAACAAAAGTCGTGTTCGACGACTTGGATTCGGCCGCACATTCCAGTGACCGAGCTTGACGAACCGGCCAACGACCACGGCCGGAACCAGAAACAGGAGCTCATTTTGTCAGCATCAACGACACGAAGGCCACCCGGCTTTCTACATCTCGTCTCGACTGCCGACTCGTCACTCCGTGGCATAATCCGAGAAGACGGTTCGCTGCTTGGGTTTACAAGAGTTAGACTTGTTGCTGAAATATTGCCAGTCACTCTTGCCCCGGCTTCATCCTGACTCAACAGTAAGCAGGTAGGTGTTGGTCAACGGTTCTGAGTAATAATACAATCCACCTTGCATTGTTAATCCACACAATGTCGCAAACCTTGGATGCTATTCCCATCCCCCCGGCTTCCCAGCGCTGTGTCTTTGACACCTACCTCAAGCCCTTTCTTCTTCCCGCCGTCACCTCCAAACTTCTCGATAACTCCTAAAGCTGACTGTATTGTGGCTGCAGCGTCCTCTGTACCCTCCAAGAGTCGACGTCGCCATCCATGAGCCGCGCCTGAGAGACCCGGTTCCAACTCCACTCTTTCGAGCCCTCCCTGCTGTGGAGCCCGCTTCGCTTAGGCCAAGGTCAGTGCGTGGAAAATGCCATACACGCCTCCGTCCAACCGGTCACCGGCTTCAACGGGTCCTTCGTCCCCTGAAGGAAGCCGGCGACCGTCATTCAATCAACCACAAAGCGCCAGCCCGCGACCCGTCCTCCCGCGATCAGCATCGTATCTCACGAGGCATCGAAGGACGCCGTCGGCCACGCCACCCCATGAGAGCCCACTCTCACCCGAGGCAACATCAGAAGATTTGAAGAGCATGATGGCAGGGAGTGTGCGCCAGTCACCGCCCCCAATTACCGGCGACCGTCGGATGCCTAACGGCGCAATCATGTCGCCCCCCGACTCGGCTAGTGACGACGACGACTTGCCCGCGGTTCGCGGTCGGCAGATTGAGAATCTGAAGGAGCTTCACGACGCTCTCAGCCAGATTCCCCACCAGAGGGCACGTCTTCCCTCAAATACCACCAAGGACGGACCCGACGCTGGCGATCTGCTGGTCTTGCCGGATCAAGCTGGTGCCCTCACTGGGGGTATACATCACAGTTTCAGCACGAGCTCGCTTGGTGACATCCACACAGGGGCAAACCGGCGATTTACCCATGCGAGGTCGGCTACCGAGCCGCACATTCTGATCAGCCGGTCGACCTCGGGATCTGAGGAGGATTCCGATGGAGAGAGGCGGGAAAAGCCCCAGATGGTGCGCAAGAAGTCTGGCGAACTCGTTCGGCCCGCCCTGCGTCCCGCGACCCGTAGGAGACCGTCTAGTGTGCCTGGTACCCCGACCTTCTCCAAGGCGGTACACTTTGACTCCCACCTCGAACACGTCAGGCATTTCCTTCAAGTCGACCGGCCGCTCGCGGTCAGTGCGGGCTCATCGCCTGTTGATAACTACGATAGCGATACCGAGTATCCGTTCAAGGGAGATGAGCGGGCGACGGCGCGCACCCCTCCGTTCGAGTGGGAGATCACCATGACCAACTTCCCCGTTGAGACGCCAGTGCGCAAGGCACAGTCAGTACGTTTGGAGCGTGTTTGGCTCTCGGTTGATCAAAAGTCGCTTATCGGGTCGGTCGCCGTGGCCAATTTTGCGTTCCACAAGGTGATTGCCTGCCGATTCACACTCGACTATTGGAAGACGACTTCCGAGGTGCTCGCCGAGTACGTCTGCGAGATTCGCCCTGTTGATACGCCTCACAGCCAGGACAGATTCAATTTCACCATCAAGTTGTCCGACCTGGCCAATCTGGAGTCCAAGACGCTGTTCTTCTGCGTCCGGTACAACGTAAACGGCCAGGAGTACTGGGACAACAACAACGGCACAAACTTCCAGGTCGACTTTCGCAAGAAGATGCTGCCACAGAACGGCAAGAAGGGTGTTATTGGCGCAGCTTCCCGCCCGCTCCACGGGCTACCTAAGAGCAATCGCCGTCCTGGCCAGAAGACGAAACCGGCCGCTCCAGCTCCTGACGAGTTCGGGGACAACCAAAAGGTCAACTTTTCCAAGTCGATACACGACTACCTGGGGGAGTCGGTGCCCACAGGTCTCAGGTTGAAGGGCGTAAAGAGCGCCGGCGACCTCCCCAGTGATAACCTGTCAAACGGGCTGTCGGGGCCTAGCGGCCAGTTCTCCCTTCGGTACGATTTTGGCAACTCGCTCAGCAAAGCCATCCAGAACGCCAAGAACGAAATGGCCGGAAAGCCAGACGGGTTGTACATGAAATCCAGAAAGAAGGCGGAGAATCCGGCTCTGGCCAAGACCGACAGCATGACTGGCCAGGTGTCCCCCGTGAAGGTCGACTCCGCCGTTACTAAACCATCCACCGGTTCCCCGACCGCCAATTCTCCCAATGCCGGCATCTCATCCGCTTCGTATCACGAAATTGTCAACAAATGGTGCTTTGTAGGTATCCCTGGACCGCACCTTGTGCCGCCTCCTTCCGCTCAGGGACAGATGGGAGGCAAGCTTCACTCTAGTCCTTTCAAGACATATCGAGCTAACTCGGGCTCCACAGTACGGTTCTAAGCCGAAAAGCGCTCAGCTTAAACAGGCCCCAACCAGGGGCGGCCGCTTTGAAGGATCCGACGACAGTGCGAGCAGCACGGCAAGCTACGAGGGCAGCCCGGTCCAGATGAGCAACTACTACTACTCGCATAGCGGTACTCAATATCATTCGCTGCTTCCGCCCGACCATAATCCGTACTTCCCACGCGTGCCGATCCTACGGGCCATGGGGGAGTCGCCCGCCGAGACGCCTCTCGAGCGAACGGGGAGCTCTACATCAAACCCTACGCCAGCTCGGGTCGACGTTCAGCCTGCTCAGCCGCACACCGATGCAAGGGATTTCGCCTCACTTGCCGGTACGTCGCCGGACGCATATCTATATCAGCACACGCCTGATCGTTTCCCCTTTTCTGGGCCCGAGACTTATTCTTCGGCGCCCATTAGGGGTTGACTCTTCAGCACCATCGACTCGTCCGGACGACGTGGGTGGTACATCGACAGATGGGGAGTGCCAGCTCGCCCTCTTTAGTACATCTAGCTTCGAGCCGGCCCCGGTTCATCATGGACCGCGCGGCGGCTTCTAATGTTTCCCAGTTCCTCCTTGACGTTGTTGGTCTTTATTGGTCATGGCATCACTGGCATCACAGCGATGCTTGGCGTTCTGGGGTACTCTGTATTTTTTTTTGGCACGAGGGCATGAAAACGGCAGTGTAAAAACATTTTCGTCTGGGTCTTTTGGCGCTTTGGCTTTGCTCTCATGCAGCGTTAGCACTTGGTCTCATCTCGCCTCTTCTGGTCCGGCACGCATATGGTTGGGTCAGCGCATGGGAAAATGGCGTTTCTTTCCGTTTCTTTAATTCTGGTCTCTCACAATGGTCTCGGGTTTCGTCGTTGTCTCTCTCTCTCACACACATCCGGCGTTTCACGCTTCATCCGTGTCTCCTGCCGCGCAATTTGGTGTGAATCAGCAAGCCTCACTCTGGTGACGGACGGCTTTGGAGTGGAATCTGCTAACGATGGATTACGTTGAAATGGGCGGAAGAAGAACGACGAATGATCAGCGTATGGCTCGACGATGGGGTGGTGTTGTGCTTTGGGGCTGATAACGGAACAAGCAAAGTAATATCCTGGGTGGAGGAATAGCTTGGATCACCAGCCTAGTAGTCGTTATGCCGCGGTACGTCTCAGGAGCAGAAATACATTTATAGTTATATGTTGCAGATCGATGACGGTGAAGTGTTATTGCCGAGGAAGATTGGCGGGCTGTGGGTTCTTCTGACCCAATGGGATAGCTGGGCTGGCGGGTTGCAGTCAGGTTGTTTGTGAGGTGTTGGGCACACCGGCCGTCCATCTTTAGGTATTCTTATTGATTTGTTGATCAAATGACCTTTCCTGCCAGATGCAGAAACAGGATTGCAATCTACTCCGTATACTTTGATGCGATTGATGACTTCGTGGCGGTCATCCATGGTGTGTGTGATCAACGTTGGTCCCTAACAACAGTCTTTCTGTTCACAGAAGCCAAAACAGACAGGGAACACATCAATCGCTTTCTGTGCGTAAGGCAGTCAGGGTAACAGGCCGAAATGAACATATTTTTAAACAAAAGTGAATGTACCGCAAAATTTGTCGTTACAGATGTTCATCAGTTGATTCCCTGGGTCGCTGCCAATTTATGTAACGGATTACATTTACTCCGTAGTCAAGACCGTGGCGTGCGTGGATAGGGCTCGGTACTCGACTTGGCCCCACATCCGTCATCGAGCGTTGTTGTGATGACGGTTCCAGAGGGATCAAAGGGAGGCAGAATCTCGACATCCGGGGGAGGTCTTTAGATCGGAAAATTGGATTTATGGTGGGAACTCTTGCCGCAGAAAGAAGCTTTCTGATGTGCACGTTGGAACCTCCTCCTTCGACACCCGCAGCCAGCGTCGTCGACCCGCGCTGCCCTGATGTGGTGGGATTCCAGCTGAGCACTGATTGTGTCCAAGGTCGCTAGCGAACGTGCAGCGAGCCAATCGCAACGTGCGCTATGGACCAGGCCCATGGCCTCCTTGGCATGCAGCCCTACTGAGTCCGTGCACGCAGATCATGGGGCGCAGTGGGGCATGACTCGGCAGCAAAAAAGGAGAAAGCGTAAGTGTTTGGGACATCATGCTTTCCTTGCACTTCAACGCCTACCTCCGTACTCGGGTATTGAGATGGCTGACAAAGTGGATAAGCATTTCTTGCCCTTGTCATGACCGATCTTACTTGTCTGTACGGATCCGTAGTTACAGAGCATAGGGACTTTGACACTCAAACAAGCCTAGGTATTTTCCGCCAAGACAATAGTCGGCAACTGCCAAGGCGCTGTCTCGACCGGCGCATCCAGAACCAAGGGCTTGGAACCCTTATTAACGATAACGTTAAGAACATCAACAGTTCAGAGGAACAGCCCACGGAGGCGTACCCGCCGTCATGCGGTGTGCTGCCACAAGAAAATGGGTTTTGACAACCGCTTGATTAAGAGATTGGCAACCACGTTGCAGGTTAGGCGCGTTGTGTCCGGCTTTGGGCGGTTTGGCGACGACAGCATCAGAGACCTGCTGAGACCCGACATTCGATCGCAACCGCAAAACAAAACATGGACAGGCCACGGAAACTGCCGACTCCAACAGGATCTTGCATCTCAGCCACCCCACAACGCCGTCAGCCGCATCAGGTGGTAGCGCGAAAGCTACAGCGCCGCCGCCACGGCGAAAAAATTGTACGCAACGATGGCTGAGGTCCCTAGCTTGAGCTGGCGTCTCTTGGCTGGCTCTGGACCGTGGCGCTGTCGCCAATGCGTGCTGGCCATGGGTGCTGGGGTTTTCTGAGTGCTGACTGGGACAAAAGGGCTGGTTGTCCAGGCCATGTTGTTTCCCTCTGTGTCCCTCGTCGCAAAGGCCCAACAGCGTCTCTAAGAGTTTGAGCTTGGGTGGAACAGAACGACTGTGTCTGCCCGCCATGTCGGCGACTATCTTCAGCCCGCCTATCACACCTACGACGACCGCCTTTTCGACGGTTTTTGTCCCCCAGCGACCGCTTCCGCATATCGCCCGGCGCTTTGCGAATGGCACCTTCACCACTGCCTTCAGCACCAGCTTGAGCGCCGAGGGGCCAGGCTGCTCTGTACGTAACGACTTGGCGGCGCGGCGTCGATGGCAGCCAACTGACAGTGTGCCATTCTCGTAGAGTTTCAACGGCTTCCAGACATGCACTGCAAATGGCGACTACGGAAACTGCCTTGCCAGCACCGAAGCGGCTGCATGCAACTGCAACTACGGGATGCAATATCTAGGCTGCGTCTCGGGCGCCATCGCCGCATCTACTTGCGCAGGAGCCGCGGGCATCAACGGTAAGATGAGCAAGACTCCAGTCCAAGTCCGCGCACTCGCTGACCTGGCCAGACTGGGATGCCTACGAACGGTCATGGTTTCAATCTTTGTGTCCAACGCCTCCCAACACGGTCATGACACAACTTGCCCAGCCGTACGTCTCGCATGCCGTCTCACCGAGGGAATGGCGTCTCAACTTGGTGTGCTGACATGTTCCCAGATCCACGGTTGCCGTTGAGTATGAGTGTGTGCCCTGCTTACCTGAGTCCAAGTCCCTCAACCCCCAGCTAATACCCTGGCAGGTCCATCGAGTTCGTCACGCCTCAGGGTCCCATAACCGACCCTCCCCGCCCCATTGCCACGCCCAACCCCCCAAATGACGGCAAACTGCTGGCAGGCGAGTGCGAGACAACCTCCTACACGCTGCTCAACGCCGAAGACATGGTTATCTACGCGCCCATGATAGGGTGCAACGCCGACCGCCCGCAATGCTGCCCCTTCAACGTCTCCGCCGCCGAAGCCCCTGGAGGGAACCGGATAGTGGCCGCAGGCCCGGGCGAGCTCCCTGTCCCTGCTTCCAACGCAAAGGACAGACTGGACAAGTGCCCGCAGGATTACTACCGCGTCTCGGGGCTGTGCTGTCCCAAGTATGTCTCCGTCCTTTCTGTTCACTTTGCTCCATACCGCAGCTGCTAACATGAGACGCGAAGTGGCTACTTCAAGTTCACACGCCAAGTCGCCTTCCAGACACCCTGCTTCAGCTACCTCTCCGAGACAGCGAACCCGCCTCCCATCACGCTCGGCCTGGCCAAGAACCCGACAGAGACGTCGCTCCCCACGTCGGCAATCGTCAACCTCATCTGGGCCATGTCCTTCAACGTGACGCAAGAAGAACAACCCCGGGCGCTGTCCACGGGCGCCGTGGTGGGGATCGGCGTGGGGACGGGCATCGCCGCGATCCTCGCCGTGACCGCGATTGCCTTTCTGATCCTACGCTGGCGGCGGAACAAGAAGAAGGTCAGTGAGGCGCAGCTGGGAGGGCTCGAGGACACGCAGCAGCAGGGCGTGACGTACCAGTCGGGCTATCACGCTCCGCAGGACAACAGGATCGTGGAGGAGCATCATAGTCATGGCGGGTTGAGAGATACGCAGCATCATCAGGGCATGGCATACCATTCAGGGTATCACGCGCCGCAGGGGAGCTCGCCGCCGGTGGCCATGAAAGCTGCGTATGCGGGGACTGGTGGTGGGGCATGGGAGCCGGGGTACGCGTATCGGTCGCAGGGCATCGGCTACGAGGGGTACTCTAGGACATAGGTGGAGTTCAGGTCTAACCTTCACCCGGAGGTTGCATTTTCGTCAGAAAAGCGGCGCATGGTGTTGGGGATATGATGACGATGACGAAATGTACATGGCTGGCCAGACCAACAACCTCTGGGCCATCTTCCACCTATTCTCACTACGATCATTATGACATCTGCATTACGATCTCTAACCACGTCCCACTAGAGGAACCTAGGTCTATTGGTAGGTTCGCACACTTTCTGTCACCGGCAGGTTTATGACGTGACAGTTCCATAATAGATCGATAACATGTATATCCCCGTCACGTACTTTATTAGAAGCTGTTTCCTTCCCTCATCGTCTAGCTTTCTCTTTTTCTTTTCCTTCCTGCTGTCAAGTTTTATCTCGTGCCACGAGCCACCCGTTACAACCTTAGCCTCTTAGTATTCAGGTCACACTGGCAGCACGTCATACAGCACGTGATACACCATCTCCATACCATGCCTGTGAAGTATGCCTCTAGCATCAAGGGCGCTGTAGTTGTGCTCGTGAGTCCCACTTGAACCAAGTTCCCAGGTCCTGCCGCCACGATGGTTCCGCATCGCCAGGCGATACTACTGGCAGCGTTCTCTTCCCGATTTCCACCCCCTTCAGAATTCATGGGGACAACATGAGGGCCACGCGCTACCGCTTCCGGTTCCGCACCAGTCCCTCGGTCAGAATCACCGAGATCAAGTCCATGGACGGCGAGGACATGCTGTTTCAACGGAGAGGCCTCACTTCAGCCCATAGCAGGGAAGACGATTTCTCAGCGGATATATCATTATTCCTACACCGCTGTGCACTAGGGCGTGCCGGACCTTCAACAACTTACTATACAGGAAAACCGCGCCCTCGTGGGCCGGGTGAAAAACCCATATCGACAATCAAGGAAACGATCAGTGTGCGATCCTGCAAATACAAAGTGGGAAGGCCTCTTGGCCTTCGAAGGAAAGGGTATCAGACTGCGAGCTCCAACTCCAGCCTCCTGGCCAGACCGTACATCGGCAGTTTCCCCGAGTCCATCAGCCAGTCCAGGATCCTCCCCGTTAGCCGTGCAGCTTTGGGACTGATTCCCTGTAGGACAGAATAAAAGTCCCTTCGCGTTCTGACCTCGGCTCCCTCCCATCTTCGAGTCAACGGTGGGGCCAAGCACCACATCTCAAGGTGTTCGACAGTCTCTCGTCCCTCTCCACACTCGCATATAGGCGTCAGTATCTCAGCGGATATACGATCTGGTCCATCTCCGCATCCACGTCCGGTGCTGCATAGAAGCGTTGCCATTGAATTGGTCGTTGACTGTTCCAGGGCAGCGCCTGAGCGCTAGTATCCAGTTCAATTTTGCAGAAGTCGACTTTGACAACGTTTCGGATATAGTGTGATGGTTCAGGAATCACCAGCCATTATTCAAAACGTGGTAGGATGGCCTAAATTGGAAACGGACGCCTTTGTACAGATTATCTACAAGAAAACAGCTTATTACCAAGTCAAACACTAATCCAACCGACACCTTGGTATATATACGCATACATCATTACTTTCTATACTTTAAGCCATACTAACTCCATCAGATTATCTTCCTTTTATATTTTGACTATTTAATAGCTAGTTTATTATGTTACATTATATATACAGTAACGATGTGTTATCTCAGGGCAGTTTTGGTGGGTGATCCGCCGGATGACCCGCAAATGACGGCCCGCCTCTGAAATAACACTTTTATGATGGAGACTCGCAAGATGAAGTTCAGGGCCAATCATCTCGACACGCTGACCAGCATGGCCAACCTCGCCTTTACTTGGAAATTATCAAGGTCGACATACAGACGCATTGGCATTGATGGAGGACTGTGCCGAGGCCTAGCAACGAGTTTTTGGTCGTAAGCATCCAGTCACGCTGTCGTCCTTCGCCTCTATAGCTGAGTGGTATAGCTAGAATGAACCTCGTTTTCTACAGTCCAATCAAAGACGGGATTTTGGTACTGTTATATCGTTGACGGTGTTAGTGCATACTATGTAACAATCGGATTGCAGTCCATGACCTCGGGTTTGGCATTATCTACAAATGGAAACGTATAAATGGGTTAACGCATTGTATCAGCGAGTGCACCATATTAGCGAGTGCACCACTTCTTAGCGTAATATATCATCTCTCACTCAACATCGATTTTCTCAACACCACGCAGTATACCTCCTACTTGAACGGAAGGCAGGATAGTCCTAGCCCTTGAAGCTCTTGAGAAAAACGAAAATCTAAGCCTCCGAGCTGCAGCCAAGATCTATAGGTTGATCATACTACTCTCTCCCGACGACGTGATGGTCAGTGTTGGAAAGCCAACAGCCACGAATGTGCCGCACCGTAGTAATTGGGTATCAAAAAGATGGGCAACCACTCAACTGATGATGATGTACCTGTCTGTGTTCTTCCAGAAGTTCCCTGCCTGTTCCTGGTCCTGAGAATCCTGGTGCCAAGCCATTGGTCACCCCTGAACTGCCCTCTCTGACCACCTGCCAAATCCAACAGTCAGCCTGCACGACGCGACACTGCCCCCTATTCGAAGAAGCTCACGAACATGAAAGAGAAGGCTATTGTTCAGTATATAATTGAGCTTTCTACACGCGCTTTCCGCCTAGGTTATGTGGTGTGGAAGATATGGCCAACCAACTGCTACGCGTACGCGACGTGCCCCCTGTCGGCAAGCTCTGGGCGCATCGATTTGTCAAAGGTCAGCCAGAGCTCCGTACGCGGTATACGCGTAGATACGATTACCATAGGGCCAAGTGCGAGGATTCACAGGTCATTGGCGAGTGGTTTACACTCGTATGGAACGTTAAGGCCAAGTACGGCATTGTGGATGACGATATCTACAACTTCGACGAGGTTGGGTTTATGATGGGCAGGATCTTCGCGGGTATGGTGGAGAGGAACACGCGTGTTTGGATCATAGACCTCTTTGATCGCGTTTGCATCATATGGAATGGGATCAAGTTGACACCGCTAACACGGCTGAGTCTGGAGTGGGAAGGGATCAGTAGAGCCGCGATTTCAGCTAGTGAGCCGTCAGCGAGCCCGGTGAGTCCAGATAGAAACGAATCGCCCACTTTATAGTCTTTCCACTCACTAGGCGGATATGGCTTCACGTACTCGCCGAAGTACTTCAGCCCAATTTTGAGAGCGGGAAAATAATCGAGGTCCATTTTTGCCCACCAGAAGGCCAGAAGCATACGAGCAGCGGCCACAAGTTCCCGGTGGTCTTCGACAAGAGCATACTTGACGAGTGACCGATCGAGCTCCCGAATTGCTAATGGTACATGGCCTTGTAGAGCTATCAAGCCGGCAACCCACATGGATATGTACAAATCTGCGTAATTATCCTCGGCCTCCCTGTATAGCACCAGGGCCTTGGTATGGTCTCCCAGGCCCCGCTCCTTGTTCACTTTAGCAATAAGGTCATCGTGGGCGCTGAGGGGCGCGTCCTCATGCGTAGAGATGGCGATTACCGTCAAGTCACCTGGGTTCTCCATCCTGGCAACAACGTCCTGCCGCTGAGATGACAAACAGGAATTTAGATCGAGACGGTGCTTTTTGAGGCATTGACGCAGCGGCCTCCCGAGCCCCCCCTTTAGATTGCCCGGTCATCGGCAGGTCCCAAGAGGCTGAGAACCGCAGCGGAAGCCTGCTAATTGGAGGCGTAGCTCAGCTGGCTCCCTCACCTTGTCTTTCTCTCTCCGAATTGCTCAGATACCGCTGCAACCCACAGAGGGCCGAGACTAAATATGACAATGGAAGCATCTCAAGACCTGTATACAGTCGTGGTCGAGCTCGTCCAAGACAAGCTCGACGGCAACCTCTGATCGGCCCCGCCCATCACCGCTGCTGAGAGTTCTGAGCGAGCCCTCTACAAGGTGCACCGAAACGTGACACTGGAATACCGCATTGTCCATCTCCCAGCAGGCAACCTTGTGTGGTAAGCCAGCTGTGCGCCTTTGCTACGAGTTCAACTTCATCGCAATTTGCCTCTCGAGAAGTTGGCGCATCGTCTCGGCTGACATCGACATCTCGTTCGACTGCGACACGCCGGCCCAGGCCCATGTCGACAACTACGCGCCTGCGTTTGTCGAGGGGCCGCCGACCGAGGTGAGGACAGATAGAGAAGAGTTGTTCAAGCCGAACGCTGGTGTCACCACTCCACCCGTTCCCGTTCAGGTAAGATTTGAGGTCGGCTTCAGCGAGAGGCTGACTTCTGTCAGTCGGCAGGGCCTGCGGCTGCAGGGGTCGGCATCCAGCTCTGACAAGCGGAGTGAGCTCTACCGTGCGCAGTGGCAGGTTCATGAGAACAAGGCCACCAAGGCAGGCATCCCGCCAATCTTCCGCGTAGCCGCGTTGGTTAGGACTAAGGACAAGGTCCCGCTGCGGTGCTTGCTGAGGCTGGAGGTCTTGAGCGGGAGGATGAGGCCGCTCGGCGTGCCGCGGAGCTCGGAGAGCCCGCTCGTCGTGGAGCCTGCCGCGACGGTTGGACGGGCACTGCATATCGAGGGATTCGAAGGCATGCAGGATCGAGATTGGGAGGAGTTACTCAGGATATCGTCTCTCGTCACAGTGAGTCTCGTCCAACCCTCCAGCGTGTTGTTGCGTACCATGCTGACGACTTGCATGCGCTACAGCTCACCGGGGAGTCGCGGCCTTGTCACACCCGTCCGCCGGAAGGGACTGCCCAAAGTGCTCCGAACTTGGAAGTTGAATCCTTGAATGCCGGGGAGTCTGCACTTGGTTGATGAAATCGGCTACTTTTCGACCTTGACAACAATCTTCCCTTTGGCCCGGCCGGTTGCAAGTTTCTCGCATGCCTAGTAAAGTTAATGGAGAGCCAAGGGTTACCCAGGGCCAGATACACACCTCGACTACCTGCTCCATAGGTAACTCAGAATCAATGACTGCCTGCTTGATGATCCCTTGCTCGACCCACGCGGCAGCCTCCCTAGCCGTCTTCCCCGATGCGCTGAGGAGAAACAGCTCGTAGCTCCGAGGTGTTCCGCCCAGAAAGCACGGCCGCAGTTTGTTCCGGACAAAGGGTATCACACCCTGTGACCAGCCCCCCACGATGTTGATGAACTTGCCGTCTGGTTTGAGGTATCTCGGAGAGTGTGCGTACAGCGGCTGCCTGCCGACGCAGTCCAGTATCGCATCAAGAGGCCGATCTCCTAACACCTCGGCCAAATACTCCTCCAACGGATCGTGCGCCTGGTAATCGATGACCTATCCCTCCGTCAGCCTTTAAAATCTCTCAATCACGCCTCCTCCTGCAGAGACTCACCTCGCCCGCTCCCAACCCCTTCACTAACCCGGCATTGGCTCCCGAACAGACAGCCACCACCTCGGCCCCAAGCCCTCTGCAGATCTGCACCAGCACGGACCCAACCCCACCAGTCGCCCCATTAACCAGCACCCTCTTGCCCTGCATCCCACCTCCAGCCATGACACTTCGCGCCATAGCAACAGCAGTCTGCCCGGCAATCCCCATCACGCCAACCGCATCCCTACCGCCCCAATTCCCAGGCACCTTTACGACCAGCGAACTCTCCACCGCAACAAACTCAGCCAGCGTCCCACATCCCTTCGCAACCTCCCACAACCCCATCGCACCACACACTTCATCACCCGCTTTCAACCCCGTCTCTGCAGGGACGGCATCACCGACCGCGACAACCTCGCCGGCGAAATCCATCCCCGGCACAGGCGCGCGCCGAAAAGGGAGCCATGGAGGCAGTGACTTCAACAAGACCAAATCTGCTGGGTTGAGGGAAACGTGTGTGATCCGGACGAGAAGGGATGTCGAGTTGTGCGGGAGGGAGGGGGCTGGGGTGGATGTGTTGAGGGTCAGGGACTCGCGGGCGGTTCCCCAGGATGTCGCAGTCCAGGACTTCATTTGTGCTGTCGTTGAGATGATCTGAGGAGGTGATTGTCCCAATTCTGTTGGTTTGTGGGTGCTGTCCAAATTGCGACAAGGCAAAAGGAGTCGGCTAGGGTGGCTCGCGTGGCGATGGGTTTCTTTTGGGCGGTTGTGTTGTGTTGTTGCTGCCAAATTCAAGCAGAGGAAAGAGATGTCGCTGTTCATTTCCTAACGAACCCAGGGACCCACCTTTTTTGTGTAACGACAAGTACACATTACAGTACCATCCAGCCCTGGCTTCATTGTTAGCGTGGCAGATAGCAGGTAAGAAGGGGAAATAAAAGTTGAAGAGGAAGGCAAGATAGCAAGGAAATGAAAGATGCAGAGTAAGAAAGGAAATGACAAAAGAGAAGAGAAAGATGAGAGAATGGTATAGAGGAAGAAGAAACGGGAGAGATGGAGCTTTGCCCAAATTGGTTGCCAACAAGCAAAGCTGGGGTTGTATTTGAAGGAGCTTGACATTATAACGTTGCTATCCGTACTCTACAAAT
This sequence comes from Parathielavia appendiculata, assembly GCF_033297405.1. NCBI lineage: Eukaryota > Fungi > Ascomycota > Sordariomycetes > Sordariales > Chaetomiaceae > Parathielavia > Parathielavia appendiculata. The sequence continues at coordinate 29,042 of NW_026944261.1, forward strand.
CTTGAGCAGGGCCATGGGCATCGCATTGTCCCGGAATCAAAGGGATTAAAAAGCAAACTGGTGTCAGAACACTCAAAAGCCTGGTGATAAGATGACACAGTCACGCAGTTGTTCTTGAAGCACACTACAATACACTCCAACAGCCTGACTCCAAAAACATGACCGGGTATGCCCAAGCAAGTACTCCAAGGCCAACGCCGCCCGGCCCGTCCCTGAGGATAGCAAGAATAACGATAACAAGCAAAGGAAGACGCACCCGAGAAACTACCTGGCTGGGGCCTTGCCCTTGGCCACCGCTTTTGCCAGTGTCGGCGTGGTCAGGTCTTGTTGCGACTCCGACGGACCCTCGACCGGCACCAGCTCCCACCTCTTGAGCGGATTATTCATGCCCACCCACAGGTCCGTCGGCAGGAACTCGCCCACCTCCTGCCGAAAGTGCTCCCGTTGCTTCCTGTCAGCCTCAATCAGGATATCTACATTGTCTCTGGCCTTGCGCAGCGTGTTCTGTATCTTCTCCTCCACCGCCCTCCTCCGCTCCGCCTCAAACCGCAGGCTGTCGTATGCACTCGCATAGCCCTCGTAAAACCGCCTCAGCGCGTCCATCTCCTCGAGCCTGGCGAGAATGATGTCCTTCTCGTCGGTCCAGCGCTGCTCGAATTCGTGTTTTGCCGAAACGTAGTCGTGCAGCCGCGTTCCGAGCTCCTCCAGGACCTGGAATGCAGTCAACGTGGCCATCCACACGACCCGGATCCGATCAACCTGCTCTTTGAGTACGCCAAACTCCTGCTCCATCTGCTGCAGCGTCGCTTGGATCTCAGCTACCACCTCGTCTACCTCGGGTGCGTCCTCCATCACCACTTGTACGATCTCGGCGAGCTCCTGCGGATCCATCGGCTCCAGATCGGGGAGGTGTGACTCCTGCTCGGTAATGACCCCCGAGATGGACACCGGATCGCCGTCGTTGGTTGCTTCGGCGGCGCGGCGGCGAGCGAGGGCAGCGCCTCCTTCGGTCGCTCGAACGGCTTTGACGCACATGTCGAAGTGGTTGTTGAGGGAAGAGAGGTGCTGCGCCATGGCGTGGGATCGCTCAGCTAGGGAATCCAGGAGGCGAGGGATCGGCTGGTACGCGGCGGAGGACGACGGGGAGTTTGGGGAAGGCGCGGAGGTCAAAGCTTTGTTGAGCAGGCGGATGTCGTCGTCGAAGCGGAGCAGATCGCCATCAAAGGATGTTTGCGCGGCCTGGGAAAAAGAGAGTAAGACAGAGTTGGGTGGGAGTGGTTTTGGCGGTAGATCACCTGCAAATCTGCGATGCTGCCCTTCAGAGCATTCCGTATCCCCTCTACACTGTCCTCGTCGATAAAGTCCATCAAACTTTTCTCCTCTTCTCCCGGCGGCCGGAATACCCTGTCAACAGTCGTCTCCCGCAGCATCCGCATCGTCTGCTCAAGCTTGTCGTTTTCGACATCCAGGGTGCGAATGAGTTGCTTGAAATCGCGCTGGCCTTTGTCGTACGAGCGCCCGACGACTGCCCGGAGCCGGCGCAGGACCAAAGCCTCCTCATCAATCAACCGGCGCAAGAAACCAGTCTGTGCGCCAAGGATGACCGACTCCTCCTGCATTCCGCGGGCGTGGGTTAACAAGTCGTTGGCCCGTAGGACCAACGCCATCGACGAGAGCGACTGCTTGGCTGCCAGAAGGTGCCTGACCAGCACCTCGACGGGCACATGGTCGGTCACGAAGTGGGGGGAGGCGGGGTCATGGTAAGAGCTCGACCGGGAACGAGGCTGGGCGGCTGAGGCTGGCCTGGAGGTGGTGGCCATGGTGATGGGGGGGGCAGGGAGGAGAGTTCGTGGAATTGAACATGAGATCTGGAGACGGAAAAGAATTGATAGGGGCGCGACACAAGACAAGATAGAGGTTACATTATGTTGCGCACTACCTAGGTAAGAGTTGGCCGAGCGTGATGTGGAAAGATTGGAAGTCGAAGACGTGCCAATGCTCTGAAGCCTTGCATGAGCTGAGGCTCCTCCCAGACCTGGCTCCACATCCCACCGTCGGCTCGATGGGGAGCTTTGGCCACAAGCCAAGCCGGCGAGGACGGGCAGTCCGGGCTGGAACCCCGCGATCCGATAAGATATGTAAGGCAACGCCCCGCCAAAAACTCATCGCAGACCTGATTGATGAGCCTCGGCGTCATTTTGTGGCAACTCAAAAGCCGTGTTGTGCTTTTGAGCTGGATTTTTCAGTAAGGCTCTGTCCTGCCTTATTGCGCCAAACGGAACGACGATCTGGACAGTTGTGCTCTGAATCCGAATTCTACGACTGCGTCAGCAAGATGGCGTCGCAACAAATAGAACCTGCCCTCGACGGGACAGCGCCCCTCGGCGATAACTCCGTCTACCACGAGGAGGATGACAACGACCTCGACGACGTCTTCAATTCTGCCGACGAGCTAGATGATGACTTACTAGACGACCCTTTTTCTGATCTCACCAAGTCGTACAACCGCCAGCGCCTACTCCATGGCGCCGCCCAGTCAGGCGCTCCAGTACCCGCTTCCAACGCCCAAAAGCCGATAGCGAACACCTTTGCCAGTATCGACGACCAAGTCGCCGAGCTGTCCAGACACGCCGCCAAGATCCGTCTCGACAATGTCAAACAGAATCAGGAGCGTGAGAAGGACAAGGCCGACCGTGCCACCGCCGAGTTGGTGCTCGACCAGCGCACCCGCATGATCCTGCTGCAGATGATCAATCGCGGCGTCGTCAGCGAGGTGCACGGCGCCATAAGCACCGGCAAGGAAGCCAACGTCTACGGCGCCGTGCTGTACCCCGACAATGGCGGCGAGCCGATCCAGCGCGCTATCAAAATCTACAAGACAGCTATTCTGGTCTTCAAGGATCGAGAGCGATACATCACAGGCGAGCACCGCTTCAAAGGCGGTGTAGACAAGGGCAACAACCGTAAAATGGTCAAGCTCTGGGCAGAGAAGGAGTTCCGCAACTTGCGCAGGTTACACGCCGCGGGCATCGCCTGCCCCGAGCCGCTCATGCTCAAGTTGCACGTGTTGGTCATGGGCTTCCTGGGCGACAAGAGGGGCTATGCCTATCCACGGTTGCGGGATGCTCGACTTACGGGTGATGATATGGATGACCAGTGGCGAAGTCTTTACATCCAGCTCCTCGGTATCATGCGCCGTCTGTACCAAGTATGCAGCCTGGTGCATGCCGATTTGAGCGAGTACAATATTCTCTACAACGACAAGAAGCTCTACATCATTGACGTCTCCCAGTCCGTCGAGCACGACCACCCCCGGGCTCTCGAGTTCCTGCGCATGGATATCAAGAATGTGGGCGACTTCTTCCGGCGCCAGGGCGTCGACATCCTGCAAGACCGGACCATCTTCAACTTCATCACGGCGCCCGAGGGTCCTGTCGACGAGCCAGAACTGTCAAAGGCCATCGAGCACCTGTACGAGATCCGCCCGGCGGTTGCAGACACAGACGAGGCTGCCGCTGAGCTCGAAATTGATAACGAGGTTTTCCGCAACCAGTACATCCCACAGACGTTGGACGAGGTGTACGACATTGAGAAGGAGGCCGACAAGAAGGTGGATAACCTGATCTACAAGCACATGCTGGCGGATCAGGTCGTTGTCAAGAAGGAGGACGGCGAAGAAGAGGCCGAGGGCTCGGATGAGGGCTCCGATGACGGCGCTGCCTTGAGTGGTCACGAGAGCGGTGAGGACGATGAGAGTCGGTTTGAGAAAGGCCGGCCAAGAGGCAAGAAGCATGAAGACAAGGACGAAAAGAAGTTGCACAAGCAGGCCGTTAAAGAGGCGAAGCGCGAGAAGAGGAAGGAAAAGATTCCCAAGGCGGTCAAGAAACGGCTGGTGGCAACCACGACAAGGAGGAAGAAATAGGAGGAAATCGGTTCCCGATTTCAACAAAATTACGGCGATTTTCAGCCAGCAACCTCAGCCAGATACACTGTCAACGTGGAGTTGTTGTCAGGAAATGAACGGCAGGGCAGCGACCGGATGATGAAAGCTGATCACTGCTCCAGAGGCTCTTGGCTTGCGACGCGTTTTGCCTCACAGCATTAACCTCCGGCCATAGCCTCTGGAGGGCAGGTCTGAGTGAGCAAAAGACGTTGCTGTGACGACCAAAGAGAGCACTGACGGTTCGCTGCCTGGTCATCAACATGTACCCGATCTACTTCTATTTCGAAACATGGAGGTGGTATTAGAGACCTCTCCTCGGCTAATCATGCGACGCATCGGCCCGCCTCCAGCCAAAGTCTGTCCGGAACCGAGCTAGGGTATGATGATACCTGGTCTTAATTGGCTTGACCTGTGCCGCCTGTTTTTTCTCTTTCACTCTCCATCTTTTGTTCTTACTCTTTGAGAAACACGATCGACCTCTGTTGTCCCATTCATCGATTGTAGCTTGACGGAGACTATGACAGGCCGTTGGCACCAAAGGCCAGGATTCTTACACAGAGTTTCTCGGAGCGGTACCAGCTTTATGGATAGCTGTATCACAGAGGCAGCCACGTTTTATGGAATGCCCTATTGGGACTGAGCCAGAGTGCCTGTCACTCAACATTTGTCCGGAGTATATGCAACGCTGTCAGGTAGGATGGCAACACCAGGCTCGGATCCGACCCTCAACGGCTGAAGGTTGCACAAGCATAAGTTTCAAGCCTCGAGCTCCGCCGCCAGCAAGTCGGACACTCGAGATACTAATTATGAGTTGTGTTCTGGCAAATCCAATGGAGCCAAAGATTCAAGTGAAGGATCCATACTGATGGGGCATGCCGTGAGCCGTGGCCCGTGGAAGATCCGTGGACCTCACTGAAAGGCCGATAGCGTGCTTGTCGAAACAAGCAGTGACAACGAGCTCCTTATTGACTCATATCGTTAACGATCTGAATGCCTTCCTGTTTGCATGCGTGAAGATTGACAAGCACGCCCTTCCGTCGAATCCTTCCCGGTCCTCCCGTAGGGTTCACTACCCTCTTTGGCTAGCTGTCCCATAAGGTAAGCTCCTACTTTAGGTAATTCCCAGCAGGCAGGTGGATTTACCGTGCTATCTCCGAGCCGGCAATGTCGGCACCGCGAGCTAACGTGTCAGTACAAACAGCCAGTCCTCGTGGGTCCCAATGCGACGCTTCGTGCTGCAGGCCATTCCCGGCAGGTGCCCGGTAGAAAATCCCCAACATTCGCTGCGCTTGGCCTTCTCTTGGCTGCAATGGTCGCGACCTCGGCTCTGGCACTCAACATGCCGACAAGACCCTGAGAGCTGCCTCAGCTTAATTCAACATGGCCGATGAAACCGAAAAGGACAAACGACACAGCCAAGAGCTGGACGGCAACAAGGTTGATAATGATGCCGAGAAACATGAGCAGTCGCTCCTGGACTCGAGTTCAACAGCGGGATCGCTTGATGCCGTGAAAGCGGAAAAAGAAAAGACATCGAAAGCTCAAGACCACCCGGGCCCCAGGCCGATCCATCATGACGACCTTGGGTCCCCTGATATCGACCACGACGAAGCCGAGGGCGCCGTCTCAGGCCAGGAGCTTGACGTTGAGCTTGCCCAAGTGAGTTCCAGACTCTGACCCTTCGAGTCGTCAATAAGGTATCAACCAATCACTAACACCATCCCGAGCAACATGACAACACCGAGCTCAACCGCATCAGCACGCGCACAAGCACCCGGTCGCGCCTGTCGCGCATCATCTCGCGCAAGCGCACCCGCGAGCGCATCCCCCGGGCGCCGATCCCCGTGTCCAACTTGGACGAAGGCATCGTCGGGTGGGAGTCGCAGGACGACCCGGCCATGCCGCTCAACTTCCCCGCGCGCAAGAAATGGCTCATCGTTGGCTTGCTTTCGGCCATCACCCTGCTGACGCCCTTCGCCTCGTCCATCCTGGCCCCCGGAATCTCGGGCATCAACCGCGAGTTCGGCAACACGAACCAGGTGGTCGGAACCATGACCGTCAGCGTCTACTTGCTGGGTTATGTCATTGGGCCGCTGTTTCTGGCTCCGCTGAGCGAGCTGTACGGGAGAAGGCCGGTGCTGAGTGCGGCGAATGCCTTCTTTTGCGTGTGGCAGATTGGGTGCGCGCTAGCGCCTTCGATCGAGTCGCTGATTGTCTTCCGCTTCTTCAGCGGCATTGGCGGTGCCGGGTGCTTGGTGAGTTCTGCAACAGAGACGACAGGAGAAAGCTAGGACTGACCAAGGCAGACTCTTGGCGCGGGCGTCATCTCGGATGTCTTTCGTGTTGATGAAAGGGGGTTTGCTATTGGCATCTACACCCTTGGGCCGCTGCTTGGTAAACAATCTATCTCATCCTTTCCCATATTCAAAGAACAGTACTGATGCAGCTCGTCCAGGACCCACGATCGGCCCTGTCCTGGGAAGCTGGCTCACTCAGACCATCGGTTGGCGCTGGGACTTCTGGATCGTGTTCATCGTCGCCGTCGTCATCGTCGGCCTGACCGAGATCTTCAACTCCGAGACCAACCCGCGCATCCTCATGCAGCGCAAGGTCAAACGCCTTCAGAAAGAGCTCAACCGTCCCGACTTGCGCAGCTGCTACGACGCCCCCGGCGCCGACAAGCTCAGCCCCAGCCGCATCCTACTCAACGGCCTCACCCGCCCGACCAAGATGCTCTTCCTGTCGCCGCTCGTCTTCTTCGTCTCGCTCTACATCGCCTTCACCTACGGCACGCTCTACCTCCTCTTCACCACCATTCCCGTCGTCTTCCAGCAGACGTACGGCTGGAGCGTCGGTATCACGGGCCTCGTCTACATCTGCCTCGGCATCGGCAACATGGCCGGCTGGGCCGTCATCACCTACACCTCGGACCGGGGCGTCGTGAAGCGGACCAAGGCCAACAACGGCGTCTTCGAGCCCGAGATGCGTCTGCCGCTGAGCATCTACTTTAGTCTCTTTTTACCACCCACCTTTTTCTGGTACGGCTGGTCGACCTACTACCACACGCACTGGATCGTGCCCGTGCTCGGCCTGTTTCCCTTCTCCTTTGGCATCATCGGGCTGTTCCTGCCGCTGACGACGTACCTGGTCGACTGCTACCCCATCTATGCCGCCTCGGCCATCGCCGCCAACACCGTCTTCCGCAGCCTGGCGGGCATGTTGCTGCCCTTGGCCGGCCCAGACATGTACCAGAACCTGGGATTGGGGTGGGGGAATTCCTTGCTGGGCTTCATCTGCGTCGTCATGATTCCTGTGCCGCTGTTGCTGTACACCTACGGCAAGAAGCTGAGGAAGATGGGTTTGCAACTCTAGGCTGAGTGCTCACCTGAAGGGGGAAATGACAGAATACGAAAAGCGGATATCAGCATGAGACATGGCGCATCTGGCAAAGAGGCAAAGGGACACAACGGGACCTCATGTATACAAGCAGCGCATTGTAAATATAACATACGGGAAGGATCACGGTAGTTTGGCCCAATTATATCAGCAGTTTCATGTAGTGGCCCCGATACCTTTGAGCCTCGATCCACAAACTCGCTGTTTAACTGATGATTAGGTAGGCACCTTTCTGTGAGGCAGTTCCACCTCCCGTCGACTCGGGTTATCAGCTGCTCACATCTGGTCAGCGCTCTCAGCAGTGGGCTAAATTTGGAAACAATAACCCGCGCCAATGAGGACAGAACCACACACTCATATAGGTTTGTGTTAGTTTGTAATCAAATCAAGGCCGTCCTTCTCAAGATTGGCCACAAGCCTCCCTTCCTTCCTGCTTCCATGCTTGCTCCTGAGGATGGGTCGTACCCTCCCAACTCTAGTGGTGTGACACAGACAGATGCAGCTCATTGTGTGGATTCCCCGCCTGCTTGATTTCATTTGCCTGCCCATCAACGTGCCAACCACGACTTGGACTGGACATGAAACCACCACCACTTACAGCATTCTTGTTTCTGCATGGGTCAAGGTAAGCTATATACCACCATCCTTTCCTTTGACACGGTCACAAACAACACAAGTGGCAAAAGATGGCCCTCTCCGAGATCTGGCGCTGTCTCCCTGGCGATCTGGCAGAGAATATCCTCTCCCAGCTCGTCGACACCTACTTCCACCGCGACCCGGCGTACACCTGAACGCACCTGCGCCATTCATCGGCCCACAAAAAGCGCGTCATCGAGCACCGTTTCCGACAGTTCTGGCTCCCGAAGCTGAGCATCACCCTCTACGCCGGCGCCGCCCACAAATTCGAATATGCCTTGATGGGCGACGACGAGTCCGAGGCAGGGACATCGGCCGACCCGGAACTTGAATCCGGTCACAGTGACGCTGTGGCCGCTTTTGCCGTCCAGCTGCACATCCACCACCCCCTCGTCAGGGTCAAACAGGAGTCCAAGCCCGGCAAGTTGACGCAGAAGTATACGCGGGAAGCCCGGGCGTCGTACGATCGGCGACACACAGGAATATCACGGTGCGGCTTGGGGAAGGCTATCTCAGTGGGGGGATGCTGAGGCGGATACATTCTCAACGATACCGACCTGCCGGGTTTGCAGGTTCTGGCCAAAGGAAAGATCCGGTTTCGTTGGAAGGATGCTGTGAATGAGCTGCTCCGCGAGGAGATGTACATGCGCGAAGTGGGGGACGAGATGGTTTGTCTCCCCTCTTGGCGTCCGTCACAGCGGGAGATCAGTTCACAGAGAATCTAACCGACTTCCTCAGTTTGTAGACGCTTGCAACGAGTGACGTTGTAACGACACCCATCCTCGATTTCCTCTTCCTTCTCTAACTGGACTTCAGCCCTTGACCTTGACCATTCAAGTCGAGATTTGGCGGTGCCATATCCAGTTCGCCCGCTGCGTCGCCGTCCTCCTACACCGCGCGGCCAAGTCTAAGGCATCCCCCCGACTGATAGACGTTCGGTTCTCAGCATACTCTGCAAACCTGCACAAGCAGCAGCCGGATCCCGAGAGCGTCGAGGTGGTCAAGAATCAGGTGTGCTGTGCCCTCTGCTCGCGCAACCAATATCCGGACATCTTTGAGATTGTCCTCACCGGGAGTCGGTCGTGCCGCGCTTTGAGGTATTTCAGCGCTGGCTGGATCAGCAGCAGCAGGGAGAGGAGGACTAAAATGTCACCCTTCAAACAGTCCTGGAGCTGTTTCGTGACGAGTACGCCTTGTCGTGCGAGCTTCAAATGACAGATCTAGAGGAGGGCTGGGGAGGACTATGGGAGGATATACGGCGCTTCTGGAATGCGACAAAACAAGCTCTCGTCAACCGGGCCGACGTGATGCAGGGTCTCTCGTTGGGCCATGGAAACATCAAGTGGGCGCTCCCCCCTTAGTGAGGACCGAAGGGCTGGTCGGATCGTGTTTGGATACAATGATGGACGGGTATTGGTAGCTTAAGCTAGTATCAGATCCGAAAGGGAAATTGAGCATTGCTTTGACAGCGACCGGCAAAGCAAACCCTCCTGACACCCACGATGTTCTATCACCGCAGGGGGAGCCATCCGACAGACACCATTCCTCCCACGACCAGCACGTCAAGAGGCTGCAATACACAAGAGGCGATCTTTTTCGGATTGTACCCCCCCCCCTCTCCTCCCCCGACATCCCGGACCGTAGCCGCCACCCACACCACCATACCCAACCCCCAACCCCGACTTGTCTAAGCCCTGGTTTGTTCGTTAGCGTAATATATATAGTGGATACTAGACATACAGTAAAATGGGACAAAGAAAGTAAAGAATACAAGAAAGCAAGGAGGGGAGAAAAACACAAGAATATAAACAGACAAAAAGGTAAGAAGAGGAAAAAGAGAAGGTTAAAGATAGAAAGGAAGGAGAAGAGGAGATAAAGAGGAAGAGAAAAGAAAGGAAAACTAACGTTATAATAAGATTGAATTAAAGGAAGATAACGTTACGAAAAGAGAGGGTAAAGATAGAGAGGAAGAGGAAGATAAAGTTAAAGAGGAAGAAATAAAAAGTTAAAGTGAAAGAAGATGAGGTAACTATACTCTCTAATGATCTACCACGTAAGTTCCACGCTAACAAACTCCATTCCCACCCACCTGAACCACCACACCGCCCCTTCAGGATCTGACGCGCTCCCACCTCAACGAAACACCCGCCACCACAACCGGCAGCACACTCAACCAGCTTCCCGAGCCCCGCGAACTGCGGCGGTATCCTGACATTCACAAGCGCCCCAGAAGCAAGCAAGACCGCCAGCAAGTTGTACAGAAAACTCCACGCAAAATTGAACATGATGCGCCGTACCGTCTTTCTACTCAACTCCATAACTGTCGGAATTCTGGCCAAGTCGGACCGCATGAGAACAATATCGGCGGCTGATTTGGATACCTCGCCTACTGCGGACGGGGCTGAGCTTGGAGAGTCGGATGGCGGGCTCATGGCGATGCAAACGGTCGCGGCGGCGAGGGCCGGGGCGTCGTTGGCCCCGTTGCCACAGAAGATTACCCAGGGCGTTTGACTTCGCGGGCGCTGGGGCTAGTGGAGAGCAAGTCTTGGATGTAGGACTGTTTGTTGGCTGGTGTGCAGCGGGAGCGGACTCGTGACGGCAGGATATTGAGGTGGTCCGGTACACGGCGGACGGCGCCGTCGTCGTCGCCCGAGAGGACGTGGACTACAATGTTGCGGCCGTGGAGGGCTTGGATGGTGGTGAGGGCGTCCTGGCGAAGGGAGTCCTGCAGGCCGAAGATGGCGGCGAGAGTGTCGTTGATGGTCTAGCAAAAGACTGTGTGGCCCTGCGAAAGGAGTGGTTTAAGTTTTAGGTCGGAAGAGAGGCCGAGCCAGCGGGAGTTGCCTGCGCGCAGAACGAGGCCTGAAGCGGTGGTCCCCTCGACTCCTTTACCGAGCAATGCTTTGACCCCGATGACTTCGGCCACTGAGACATCCTTCCAGTTCGACTTGAGATGCGCGCGAACCGCAACAGACACCGGATGCTTGATGTTGTCAATCAATTTCAGGAGCATCTTAGCCGAATCACTTACGCTGTCTCCATTTACATACTGCTCGGCTACAACAGACATCCTCCCTTCAGTCAAGGTGCCGGTTTTGTCAAGGACAACATGGCTTGCCCGATACGCAACCTCCATGCTCTCAGCGGACTTGAAGATGACGCTGTGTTCGGCGGCGACGCCCGTGGCGATGACAACGACCATAGGCACTGCGAGGCCGATGGCACAAGGGCAGGAGACAATGAGCACCGCGATGGCATAAGTAATGGCTTGGATAGTCGCTTCAGCTCCTGATTGGTGGGGGCCGGCAACACCAACAGCGATCCAAGCGACAAGCGTGACGACCATCAATTCAACGGCGACCGGGACGTAATAGCTCGCCACGCGGTCGGCGATGTGCTGCAACTTTGGCTTGGATAGCCTCGCCTGGTCGACAATGCCTGCAATCATATCAATGGTGTTGGCGCCTGGGAGGCGGATGACCCGAGCTGTAAGAGTTCCTGATCCGTTGACGGCCCCTGCGATGAAAGCAGACCCAACGTGCTTCTCGACGGGCCTTGATTGCCCAGTAACTATGGATTCATCGACCTCGGAGGATCCAGCCATCACCGTACCATCGGTTGGGAGCCTCGACTTTGGCACGACACGGAATACGTCACCATACTGAAGCAGGCGAGGTCGTCGATCTCTCGGTCACTGCCACTAGTTTTGTCGATGAGAATTGCAGTGGCCGGCTGCAAGGAATGGATAGATATGGATTCGACGGCTTTTTGTCGCGCCAGGGCATGATACAGTGGCCAACCATGACCAGCGTAACAAGAAGTGTGCTGGCTTCAAAGAAGCTCCCTGTCGACAAAGGCTGCTCAGAGACAAAGTAGTCAAAGGACACGACACAGAATACATAGGCGGCGCTGGTGCTGAGGACGATGATGAGGTCCATCTCAATGACGCGCGAGAACACTAGAGCCTTGAGCGCCTTAGGGTAGAACGGCCCCGCAACCACGACCTGGATGACGGTGACTAGGGCAAGAGACGCGAAGCTGTAGGCCATCTCATGCTCAGGCAGTGGCGCCCAGGCCAGAACCAGGACCGGTATGGTCAGGGCGATGGAAAGCACCGTCATGTAACCCATGTGTCGCACGTGCTTGTTGCCCGCTGCGATTGTGGGATCGGGGCCGAGAGGTGCAAGTTCTAGCGGATCGCCCCAGCCGCCTTCAAGCAGGTCCCTCGCCCCGGCAAGTTCGGGGTCGTGGGCGACGCGCACAGTCTGCTTGTCTACAGCCACGACATCTGTGACGCCCTTCGGCTATTGTTTCATCAGAAGGTCGGCTGTGTCATCCACCAGGATGTCGACAGTGGACGGATGCTGGCCCACACTCTCGCACTTGAACTCGGTCGTCCTCTCCAAGTGCTTGAGCACCTCAGTTAGGGAACCGCTGCCGAAGTCGAGATCAAACTCTGCCCGCGTAAGCACCAGGCTAGTCTTGAGGTTCTTGACAGACGGCAGAGTGCTGAGCACGCGTTGCAGCTTGGTCTCGCAGCCGGTGCATGTCACGCCGGAGACACTGAGGATGACGTGCTCCCGTCCGCAAAGCCCCTTCTCGACATCAGCAGAAGCGATAGCGTGATCCTTGGAAATACTGCCGCTGGGTTTGCAACATGTCTCGTCTGTATGTTTCACAGGGGCTGGCTTGTCCCCGACCGATGGGGCCTTGCCGCCACAGCACCCTTTTGAGCAAGGGTCGCGCGTCGCGGCCGGTTGTCGTCTCCCGCATGAACCGGCAGAGCAGCAGTCATCGGATGCGTCTGAGTCTGCAATGGAGTTGGAGCGGCTGGAGCGGCTGGAGCGGGGGTGGCATTGGCCATTGGCTTGGGATGGAGAGGAATAGCATGATGCTGGGGGAGCTACCGCAGGTCGCAGACGGCGCGATGGGCGCTTCAGACTGTGGCGGCGCTCAACATAGGATCGCCCCTTGGGGAGACAGCAGGAATCCTCTCCAAGGGCGAGCAGTGCGCGGCAGATGCAGCCGAGAGCTTCCAGAGTGGCTCCGTAAGCGTCGCGAGTCTTGCGCGAATGGTAGCCGCATGGCTCCTCTTGGTCAGCTTCAATGCAGGAGGGATTTGAAAAAAAATATTAGCCCAGAGACATAAGCGACGTGTGAAGGGAATCAATACCTACCACTGGAGGCGTCTCTATGTTCTATTGAGCAGTATTTCTTGTCCTCGCATGCCCGCAATGCCAGACGGTCGACACAAGTCAAGTCGCAGCACGAAGCTGGCTTGCCCTCGCAGCATGGCGGCAGATTTGATTTCTCGTCGTTCTTCCGAGGAGCAACACAGCATCCGTCTGCGCTGTCACTCACCGGCGAGTCATTGGCCGGGCTGGAGAGACGAAGCATCGCGGTTTACATGGCCATTATCCGGACTGTCGCTTTTGATTTGACTCTCGTCATGATCCGTATGTGCGCTGGGTGTGGCAACCGATGCCGGGTCCTGCTTGGCCTTGCAGCATCCTGCACTGCACGCCATTCCGTGTCGGGCAGATTGTAATAAGACCCCAATACTGAGTCGAGAGGCGAAGTCACTAGGAGGTCCGAACCCTTTGTTCGCTTCTCGGCTTGCCAGCGGGCAATGAGGACTGAAAAACTTGGAAGTGCGGGGACGCAACCGCTGAGGGCCATCGGTAGATTCTGTCTCGTGATAGCATTGCACCCAGCATCTCTATAATTCGACCCTGGTTTGTTCATTAGCGTGGCACACAGCGTGGTACTAGACAAACAGTTAATGGGGACAAAAGAAAGCAAGCAACGTAAGAAACTAAGAAAAAAAATAAAAATAGACAAAAAGAAAGAAAGATAGAGAAGAAGAGGAACGAAAGAAAGAAAAAGTACCTAAATCGATACTATAACGTTAGTTAACTAGTTAACGTTATAAGTTCTGCGTTCGCTCTGCTGAGGTCTGCGTTAATAAACGTATAATCCGTATAGTGGAACGAGCTCGGTGCGTTCACCAATCGTTGTCTCTGGCGCTCGCTGCCGCTCTCTTGGCCTCTTGTGATTTTCGTGGATCGAGGCGTTTTTAGTAAGAGACCAGGAAGTGAGCAGGTGCTAACAAGCCTTTCCTTTCTCTCCGGGCGATGTGAAATAAACGGTCCTGCGGGAAGCGGATTCAAACCAACATGGTCTCCTCGAGTTACGCAACTTGAGACGAAATTACGGAGTCGCGGATTGAGTGATAACCTCGGGAGAAGAAAAGAAATAGGGCCCGAGTCCTCAGTTTCGGTGATTGAGGGCTCAAAGTCCCGTTACAAAGATTGTCCGGCGAGGTCTGCACTAGGGTTGCGAATTTCGGAAAAATCGCTGACGATGGAAAATGAGAACCGGGCCCTTGAAATGTCTATTTCAAATATTTCAGCTACGTCCAGAAAGCAAAAGGTCAGGGTTGGGGTTCTTTGTGGGGTCCATTCGGCTAACCCTTAGCTGTCGGTCGCCGACAGCCATGCCCCCTAAATGAGTACCAACCCTAGCAGAACCTATATTTCCGTTTCACCAAGTACTCTCAAAGGTACCTTGAATGAAATTTTTCCAAAATTTGGTTGAAAATCCGTAACAGCAAAATTCCATTCGCAACCCTAGACTATCCGCACGGGCCATACCGTACCGGAAATGACGTTAGTCAAATGTCAATGCCCCTATCGGAGACCGCACTAAGCATCGGTACTGTGGTAATCGCCCTCCAGCTGTGCATGAGGCCGGAATGTCAAACCTCAAAATCTCATTCAAGAACTGCAAATCGGCGATTCCTCAAGACCTGTTTAAACAACACATTGACAGCGAGTCGCATTTCTGATCCATATTACGCCGTCAACAATTCGACCATGGATCGAACTCCGGATTCGGTCGACAATCTCCAAGGTCAGTTGCCTTTTCCTTGGCGACTTCCAGCAGCCAACGACCTTCATCATTCTTTTCACGGTGCATGTCACACCTCATTTTCGCTCCACCTTCGACTCTGAACTCCTTCGACGCCGGCACTAACTTCAGCAGAGAGGAAGAACATACTCGTCGCCGGGATCATGGCCGCGTTCCGTGACTTGATAAACACTGCGGCCGCCCCAGTGGATAACACAGCCTCAACAGGCCAAGCAGCCTACCGCAGCATGGCCTTGCAGACGATAATAAGCGGTATCGTACGGTTTCAAGTCCCTTATCAAGTGCCTCACGTTCTGCCACTAACCAATTTCCGCTGGCTAGGTAAAGTCAACAGAGGACCTTCTCTCCCTCACCCGCAAGATCCGAGAGCTCTGGGTCGTCGGCCCGCTCAAGGCACCCGGCGCCCAGGACGCTGAGGCCGAGCAGGCAATGCAGCAGGATGCAGAGCACGTATTTGCCATGCTCAACGCCATCCGCGACAGCCAGCGCCAGAGAATGTTGCAGCAGGCTGTGGAAGCCGGGGGAGGATTCACGTATGAGAGGGCGGATCTGACGGAGGCTCACATTCAGCCAGCGATAGCAGAGGCATCTGGCTCGAAGCCCGGGTGTATCGGACAAGCGCCGTCTGAGGAACAGACACAGGTCAAGGGCGAACCGCAGATCAAGACTGAACAGTCTTGATAAAATTTCCATAGCCTTTTAGGACTCTTCGCGCGATGTGCCAACTTCCTCCACACCATCCGGCTCGTCGCCCAGCTCGGCCTCGAGCGCCTTGGGCACCTTCTCTGTCCTGTCAGACCGCTCATGCGACGCCTCCACGCCGCCGGCAGTCACCCAGAGGAAGTAGTCAGTCCTGAAGTTGTCAACCTGGTTGAAGAAGAGGTGGAATCTGCCGCAGCTGTCAGCAGCCGACTTTGAAAGAAGAACTTCCTATTTGCCAAGCACAAAAACTTACGAATTCTCCTTCTCCTCCAGCTCAAACATCCTCCGATAGATCTGCTTATCCTTGAACTCGGCAATCTGCGCCTCCCACTTGGCGAAGTCGATGGCCTCTTTCCCGAGCCCGGCCGCCTTCTTGTTGTACTCGGTGAACATGGGCCGCTCCAGCATCAGGCCCAGTCCGGGCGCCTTGGGAATGCTGATGCGCCGCGGGCCGTAGCTGTCGGTGATAATCTCGAGCGGCGCGCCGCAGCGCACCACCATGACGGCCATGGCCACCATCTTGCGGATCTGGTGCATCATGAAGGACTGCCCGTGCACCTTGAGCGACAGCCACTCCGTGTCGCGGATTGTGATCGGGTTCGGGCTGACCTGGAAGGATTTGATGTGCCGCTTGGCCGACGGGTCGCGGTAGGATTTCATGATGGTGTAGTTGTGGTAGTTGTGCGTGCCCAGGTACAGGTTGAGGGCTTGCTGAAGCTTCTCGATGCGCGCCGGGGTGACGCGGTACCGTCGCTTGGCTGCCACATAGGCTGCTTTGACCTCGCGGAGGGCGAGGTCGACCGGGGTCAGCTCCTTTTTGGCCGCATCTGCTGCGGGATTCGGCTCTTCTGGCTTGTCAGACGGTGCATCAGGCGGTTCTCCAATATCCTTCATCTCAGAGTCCTTAGCCACCACGTCTGAGTCGGGCTGTGTTGGGTTCCCCTCGTCGGTAAGATCCTGATCTTGCGTATCGTGGAGCTTTCGGAGGACTTCGGCTCTGACATCGGGCTCTAATCTTTCAAGAATAGGCTGAATGTCGTTCTTCTCAACCCCGTCCCAGAAGTTCTTGACATCGTCGAGACGCTCGATATATTGGTCATGCACGCCCTTGTCCTTGGCAGACTCGGCGAGCTTCTTGCCCAGAAAGCTGTGTGGTTGCGGCGGGAGGAGGGAGTAGCTGGGCATCAGGTACTCGTACCACCGGGAGTCGCAGGCCTGGTAGCAGCTGAAACCGTTGCTGGTGCGTTGTATTCCCCATATCCTGATCTGCTCGGGCAGGTGTTGGTTGATCTTGTCGACGATGTCCTCATCCTCGACAATCAGCTTGAGCGACAGGACGTTGCCGGCGGCATGGACGCCCTTGTCTGTCCTCGCGCAGCGCACCAAGCTGGACTTCTTGGGGTCATCGGCGTTCGCCTTCGAGATGGCACCAGCTGCGACAAAGGCGGCAAAGATGTCGCCCTCGATCGTCTTCTCCTTGTGGTTGATCTGTATACCGTGGTAGCCCGTGCCCGCGTAACCAATCAGCACGGCAACCTTCCGCTTCGGACGGCGCTCCTCAGCCGCGATCTCCTCGGGCGTGAACGCGATGCTCATGTAGCTATTGCCGTTGTTCTCATCGTCGATGACCCTGCGACGCTTCGCATTGCGGTTGTTCTGGACTTGCTCGCGCTTGTCGGGGACCTCACCTCTGCGAGCTGGTTAGAGTCGGTATTAGAAATTCATCAAGCAATGGCATGCGACAACATACTTCGCGCTCCCGAAGCCTGCGTGCTTGCGCTTCTTCTGCTTGTCGTTGCCTCGGTCTCTGCCGCCCCGCTTGCCTTGGTGCCCATTCCTCTTATCGGCTGAATCGTCTGAGGGGGTGGTAGCAGCAGGTGCAGCAGACAAGCTGTCCGCCACAGTGTTGTGAATCTCGTCGGCTGCCATGTTGCGAATCGGCAGATTGGTCTCATCCCGTCGGGTTGTTGGGATGCGAACGAATTTTTGGCGGCGAGGTGCTGCGACATTGGCGCTGAACTTTGTGGGGCAGTGTGGGGCCTGCACGCCCACTACAGCGACAAGGTTCAGAGTCTGAGACAGATTAAATATCCGTACTGTACGGATCCGTACATATGTACGGAATTATAGAACTTGTGTTGGATTTGGCAGGTGGTCAGAGAGGGCAGTTCAGGGGTGACCAATGGCTTGGCACCAGGATTCTCAGGATCAGGAACAGGCAGGGAACTTCTGGAAAAACACAGACAGGAACATCATCATCAATTGAGTGGTTGCCCATCATTTCGATACCCAACCACTACGGTGCGACACATTCGTGGCTGTTGGCTTTCCAACAACTTGCTGTTCTAGCCGCCGAATTTGGCAGGGCAGGCCGCCATTTTCGGGTGTCTCGACAGTGCGGGGCGCTTGGTCATAGCCAGGTACTCGGTACCTCACTACCCTACCTACACCATCCTCCAATAAGCGTCCTAGTACTCCGCAGTTGGTTTCGAGAAAGAAGTCGTTTTCGAAATCCAAGAAACCGCCTTAACTAGATCCATTTTTGGCTTCCCAGCGCAGCCATATATACATAAGATGGCGCCGCTCGCGCTTCCCGTCATTTCCGCCTCGTCGGCCGTTGCCGTTAGAGTCGGCGGCGTTGCCTTCTGCACTCAACGCCATCGCTATGCCAGCACGTCGCCCGCCGTAGCCGCTCACGGAAGACTGGCAATATAATTGCACATTTCGTCCGGCGCTACACCCAACGAGAAGCTGAGAAGCAAATTGCGAAACGGCCAGCAGTTTATACGGCCGAGCAGCGCGCAGCTCTCCGCAAGCAGCTTAAGGACACCAAGTTCCTTACGCCCGACTATGCCGACAAGACCAAGATCAACATCGCCGGTTTGCTGTGGAAATGGAAGAGGTAAACCGTCACCTTCCTTCCTGTTCTGCCATTCCTTTGCTGATGAATCTCGAGATACTGCGAGTTCGCTAAGCTATCGGGAACCTGGCGAGAGGTGATGCAGAAAGCAAACCGAGCGATGGCGATGGATTCCTCAAATATCTTTGTCAAACATACAGGATCAGGTCGTGGGCTTCGTCCTGGGAGTACTTCCGTCTGTCACGGAACCATAGTAGGTCTGGGAAGATAACTGCGTTGCTCTATGAAGAGGAAAGGAAGCTATGGATGGATGAACCTGAAGCTAAGTGCAATGTGCCACGTGACCTAGGGATCGGCGGTCCAGTGCCGTGACACCGTCAGTACAAGCAGCTGTATGCCAGTGCCACGGGCCGCTATATGGACAGGAACGACAGTAAAGAAGTCAAAAAGGTATATCCCCAGGCCCTTATACACTAACGCAATAGCTAACACGTCTTATAAGTGGCACGATGCCATTTTGGTCCCAAGGTACGGCTTGCAAGCACCATGCACCCGTGGAAAGGACGTCGCAAACGCAGATACCTTGCTGGTCCTGCAGACGTTCAATATCAAGCACGACACCGGCATCTTCTCTCGGGAGAGGCACCGTATCTAGTTGTTGGGGTGCTACCTCGGCCGTGCTTTCACTGGGGCCAGGCCGGCCGAGTTTGTGGACGGCGAGAGAAAGAGCGGCAAGGATGGGTATCTTGAGGAGCTCTTCCCCCGGCACGCTATTGGGAGTGTCCCTAGCGACGAAGACAAGGCGCCCGATGAGCATTCCAGGCTGCTGGAAGAGATGATGTCGCAAGAGTATAAGAGCCGTGGACGCCCAAAGGTGCTCTGTTATAAGGACATTCTACATTCAGCTGATGGTCGTACGCCACCCGGAAACCGGCAAGGACGTCCTAGCTATGGCCATCCGGCTTGCGCACCATAAAGGGGCGGACAATAAGCCGAAGCCGAAAGTGATCGCCCACTTATCTCTATCGTCTTGGAGCTAACAATATTCCCTCTAGGACTATCTTCTTCTTTATATCCACTAGGAGGTTAATCTTCTGTTTTATAAGCGTCATCATTAGCCTAGCAGTCCACGACGGCGCGTTTGCTGTGTGATGGGCTGAGCCCATGATGGCCTCGGCAACCCTCGGCCGTGGTATCATGATAACGTCATCCTGAAGCAGGAAGTGTCTGTGTGTTCCGGAGCATATAAGAGCTGCCCTCTCTTCCTGTCATCTAGTTCTCTCTTTTCTTCTTCTTTCTCCATTCGAGGCAAACTCGTAGAGTCGTCACCAGCTAGTTGCAATATACTCCTGGGACCGTTACATTCTGCGTCGAAGTTCACTAGCGTTAGAGAAGTCTTTCAGCATAAGATGTAACGGGCTGAGCCCGTAAAGGCCTCGGCAAACCCTCGGCCTAGACTCGAGATTCGGTGGACTTCTATCTTGTTCGATATCCGCGCACCGGCCAAGGATGTGGAGGTATAAGACGGCAGATATCCTGCATAGGTTTTCACTCTTTTTCTTCTTCTCTCTCCATTCGAGACAAACTCGTAGAGTCGTCACCAGCTAGTTGCAATATACTCCTGGGACCGTTACATGTTGTCTCTCCTTTTCTTCTCCAAGTTTAGTGTACTCGTAGAGCCGTCATCAGCTAGTTGCAATATACTACCTGAGACCGTTATACCACAAATTCACTGTGACGAATCTCAAAGTCCAAACTTCTGAAAGGGACTCCTGGAAAATTTAACTTGACAACGGGGTGAGTTTCGGTGAAGCCAAAAGGTTCACAACAAGCAATGTCCAAAGGTACCGACAATCTTGCACTTGAGTTGCTTACTGGAGAACTCCCAGACTCCCCCAGAACGAGTGACTGTATACTGGATACATTTGGTTGCTCTCTCATGCTCTCTAGATGTAACGGTCCCAGGAGTGTATTGCAACTAGCTGGTGACGACTCTACAAGTTTGTCTCGAATGGAGAGAGAAGAAGAAAAAGAGTGAAAAACTATGCAGGATATCTGCCGTCTTATACCTCCACATCCATGGCCTGTGCGCCGATATCGAACAAGATACGGATGTAGAAGTCCACCGAATCTCGAGTCTTGGCCGAGAGTTTGCCGAGGCCTTTACGGGCTCAGCCCGTTACACTAGAGCCACCTAGAGCAAATGCTCTACGGCGCGCTCGAGAGCCTCTTAGAGCGTTCTCTGATTAGCCTTCCACTGGTGCTCTCTCATGCTCTCAAGAGCTCTCTAGAGCACCTCCAGGGCTCCTTCCGATTGGTCCTAAGTGATTGGCTCGGAACGTCCTTCGTTCCCCACTAGCTCCTGCAAGTGGACCGCTATTGTTGGCTCTCGTTGGTTCATTTGAAGCACACCTGCTGCCCTAGGCGCTATAGCATCTAGCACACTGTATCCGGTAAACCTTTGAACCCCCACTGTGTGAATGTCAGAGGTCACCGGCCACCACCGCATCTGTATACCTGGATCTTTGCAAAATCGATCTTCCTTTCTTCTTTTGAGGCACCTGGTGGAATATTTTGTCTTTTCCAGATGTCTGGTGCAGCGCGCGGCGCTTCAGACATCATCGACGTCATGAGAGGCGATTCGGGATCCCCAGGAGTGGGATGTCGCCGCCCGCAGCGCAAGAGGGTGAGAACGAAAAGAGCGATGGAGTCAATGCAACAAGAAAACGATATGGACTGGGAGGAAGAAATAGTATTGAAAGAGTGTCGAGAAACCACAAAAATCGCACAGTTCGGGTCACAGCGGCCGAGAGAGCGGGCGAGGGAATCCGAGGCGCAGAGCAACCCGCGGATCGTGACTTCAACAACAATTTGGACATCATCAAGGCAGAAGTTCAGATGCAATTCAAAAAAATCATAGCAGAGGAGGTCGCCAAGATGACGGCCCAGTTGACCGAAGAACTGTCGCAAGCGCGAGACCAGCTTACCCGAGCCTGCCGTGAGCTCGAGGACACTAGACTGCAGCTTCAAGCCATGAAGGAGGCTCAAGAAGCCCCTTTGGTTTGGCCTGCATATTCTGACGTCGCCCGACGTACTCCTCCTGCCAGCATCCCGACCCCGGCCTCCTCCACAGGCCGAGCGGCGACGCCAGAACCAGCATTCTGCACGGTGGACATGACCAGGGTGCCAGAGGAACACATCGGAGAGGCTACACCGGTGGCCCTTCGCAAGCTCATCGAGAACGAAATGCGAGCGCCTGGCGACCAACCCAAGTGGCGTTGCGTTGCCGTCACTAGAGACAGGTCACAGAGGAAACATCAACCGCACTAGGATCCTCGGCAGGAACGAAGAGGAAGTCAAGAAGATCAAGGACATTATGGAAGCGAAGAAGACGCCGGGCGCAAGAGTCCTTCGAGACCAGCTGTACCCAGTCAAAGTTGACGACGTCAATCGCACGGCTGTCATCGACCACGAAGGCAGGATCCTTCCTGGAGCTACAGAAGCCTTGAGCCAGGAAAACGAGGTGCATCGCCAAGATGGCCTGGCTGAGCCGAAAGAACACTGCAAAAGCGTATGGATCCATGGTGGTCTATGTCACCAAAGCTAGCGACGCTAGGACGCTCCTCGACGAGGGCTTCTTCTATGCCGGTGGAGAATCAGGATACACGGGAATCTTCGAACGCCGGATGCGACCAGAGCAATGCTACAACTGCCAGCAGATCGGCCACAAAGCCTTCCATTGCAGAAGCCCTCAGGTGTGCGCCAGGTGTGCCAAGGAGGGCCACCACCACAGCGGCTGCAGTGAAGTGGTTACCAAGTGCGTCCTGTGCAGCGGCCCGCATGAATCGTTCAGCAGGAACTGCCAGAGGCTCTACCCATCTCGCCATGAGTAGAAGGCTCCGCCTGATTCAACTTAATGTGCAAAAGCAGGGTGCGGTACACGACAGCTTGATGAACGACAAGGACATTCAGGACGTTACAGTGTTGGCCATCCAGGAGCCTCAAGCACGAAGGATTCAGGGCCGACTCTTGACTACCCCTATGGGACACCACAAATGGATCAAGATGGTTCCCTCAACTTGGAGAGAAGGCAGATGGGCAATACGAAGCATGCTTTGGGTGAACAGGGACGTGGAGGCGGAACAGGTACCTATAGCATCCCCGGACATGACAGCAGCCATCCTAAGGCTCCCTGATCGGCGAGTCTTGGTGGTGTCCGTCTATGTACCAAAGCAGGATCCTCAGGCGCTAGGGAGCGTTTGCAACGATTTACGCAAGATAATCACGGATACAAGACGACACGCGGGTACGACAGTGGACGTGGTGATTGCCGGAGATTTCAACCGGCACGACCAGCTGTGGGGAGGAGATGATGTTTCTTTGGAAAGGCAGGGGGAGGCGGATCGGATAATCGACCTAATGAACGAGTTCGCCCTTCGCAGTCTGCTTCGGCGAGGCACGAAGACATGGCACGGCGGGGATTACGACACGACCATCGATCTGGTCCTGGCTCCTACCGAGCTAGCGGACACAACAGTCAAGTGTGCGATCCACAGGACAGAGCATGGATCGGATCACCGCGTGATTGAGACGGTCTTTGACACGTTGGCCCCGGTACCGAATCAACGGGACCGACTTCTCCTCAAGAATGCACCTTGGAAGAAAATAACCACCAGGATGCAGGGCACTGGATGCCACCCCGTCTGTGGGGACCGTACAGCAGCAGACGGATCGACTGATGTCGGCCGTCCTAGAGGCGGTCCAAACCTTGACACCGAAAGCAAGGCCATCGCCATACGCCAAGAGGTGGTGGACAATCGACCTCACACAATTGCGTCGTATTTACACATACTGGAGGAACCGCGCCCGGACCGAACGACGAGCTGGGCGAGCCTTTGTGGACTTGGAGGAAACGGCAAAAGGGGCAGCAAAGCAGTACCACGACGCTATTCGGCAACAGAAGAAGAAGCACTGGGACGAGTTTCTCGCAGACAGTGGCAATATCTGGAAGGCTGCCAAGTACCTGAAATCCGGCGACGACACGGCGTTCGGAAAGGTGCCACAGCTCGTCAAAGCAGACGGAACAGTCACAGCCAATCACAGAGAACAGGGAGAAGAACTCCTGGCTACCTTCTTTCCTCCTCTCCCGGAGAGCATTGAAGATGAAGGTCCCAGGCCGCAAAGGGCTCCCCTAGTAATGCCGCCGATCACCATGGAAGAAGTTGAACGACAACTATTCGCGGCCAAATCTTGGAAGGCGCCCGGGGAGGACGGCCTACCCGCAATAGTCTGGAAGGAGACTTGGCCAGTGGTCAACTACCGTGTTCTCGCGTTATTCCGAGCGTCCCTGGAGGACGGTACACTGCCCACTCAATGGCGGCACGCCAGGATTATACCACTCAAGAAGCCCAGAAAGGACGACTACACCGTTGCGAAAGCCTGGAGACCGATCGCACTTTTAGCAACACTCGGCAAGCTGCTGGAGTCGGTCGTGGCGGAAAGGATCTCACACGCGGTCGAGACGTATGGGCTCCTCCCGACAAACCACTTCGGAGCACGCGAACAACGGTCGGCTGAACCAGCGCTCCTACGCCTGGCGAGGTCGAAAGGTAGCAAGCTTAATCACTTTCGATGTGAAAGGGGCCTACAACGGGGTCTGCAAGGAAAGGCTTCTTCAGCCGATGAAAGCACGAGGCATCCCAGGGGAGCTGCTTCGATGGATCAACGCTTTTTGTTCACAGCGTACAGCAGCTATCCAAGTCAACGGGCATTCTTCTGAGGTTTGAAGCCTACCCCAGGCTGGTCTACCTCAAGGTTCTCCCTTATCACCGATCTTGTTCCTCTTCTTCAATGCGGACCT
>NW_026944261.1:53458-61145 GCF_033297405.1 Parathielavia appendiculata
CGGGAAAGCATTGTAGCCATCATCAAGAACGCCCTAGATTGGGAGAGAAGGAGCGGTGCGACATTCAACATAGAGAAGACGGGAATCATACACTTCACTCGTAAGACCTACAAGACCGACACACAACCATTCATGATCAAGGGGCAGACTGTCGAGCCCCAGAACCATGTCAAGATCCTAGGAGTGGTTATGGATGCGAAACTAAAGTATAAAGAACACACTTGGAAGGCTGCGTCCAGGGGATTGGAGGCAGCAATGGAATTACGACATCTCCGAGGACTGTCTATATCAACGGCACGGCAGTTGTTTACATCCACAGTCGTCCCGGTGGTGGACTACGCCTCCAATGTGTGGATGCACGCATACAAAGACAAACTCGTGGGACCTATCAACAGGGTTCAGAGAATGGCGGCGCAAGCGATCGTGGGGACCTTCCTCACGGTATCAACGAGCGTGGCGGAAGCGGAAGCTCATATCACCACCGCACAAGATCAATTCTGGAAGCGAGCCATCAAACTCTGGACGGGCATTCACACACTATCAGACACCAACCCATTGCGCAGAAACATTTCTCGGGTGCGAAAATTCAAGAACAAACACCGCTCGCCACTCTACCAGGTGGCAGACGCACTTCAAGGCATAGCAATGGATGAGTTGGAAACCATCAACCCGTTCATATTGACACCTTGGGAGAACCGCGTACAAACCATCACAAACGAGTTGACGACAACACAGCGGAATGTCAAGTACGATGTACTCATCGCCGTGAGCAGCTCGGCGCGAAACAACCTGGTGGGAGTTGGCGGAGCTGCGATGCTGCCGCCGTCCGTGAACGGCAGCCCAAAGCTGGGGACCTTCTCCTCTACGCTGGGTCCGAGATCAGGACAGAACCCATACTCCGGGGAGCTGGCAGCGATGGAACGAGCGTTAGACACCCTGCCAACGCTTACGTCTAGCCGTATCGAGATCTCAACACGCAATAAAGCGGCCGTTCTCACGCTCCGGCAGCCTAGACAGCAGTCTGGGCAACACCACATCTGCCACATCTACGAGTCAATCAGAGCACTACGCAGGAACGGGAACACAGTAACAATACGGTGGCTCCCTGCGGGCGATGAGGACAAGCTTTGGGAAATCGCTAATAAGAATGCCAAACATGCCACTAGACAGGGTGCCACTCCGCAGACGCAAACGCCCAGGGCACGCGCAACAACGCTCAACGTAGGATGGTCCAAGAGAAGCACCACTAATCACCTGCCAGACAAAGTCGGAGCTCATTCCAAGCGAGTCGACGCAGCACTACCAGGCAAACACACCCGACTGCTGTACGACCACCTGTCACGAAAGGAGGCTGGCGTGCTCGCTCAGCTCAGAACAGGCATGGCAAGACTCAACGGTTACCTCCATCGGATTGCAGTAGCACCGGCAGATCAGTGCGCATGCGGCGATCGCATCAACTTAGCCCAGTTCACCCTAGTCTGGGCCTTCTGGGTCGTTATGTAGGTCGAGTCTCGCATTCCCACATGCGGTTTGAATCACCCCTTCTCTAACCGCACGGCCAATCCAGCTTCACCGCATGCCTCGCCTGGCGTTCCGACCCCGACCATGGCAGCCGCAAAGACTGTCTCAGCGATCTATCTTGCGTTCCTACTCATTTCAGTCGTCCCAATATTCGCCGACGCTCTGACCGACCACTCGGGCGACCAGTACCACAGCTGGGGTCTCGACTTCTTCGGGGCTGTTCACATATTGTTCGTCAATCCCATCGTGAACTTCCTTGGCATTGCCGCCCTGTTCGCTCAGGCTCGCATCCTCATGGCGCAGACGCCAGGCTCAGGACTCGGCGCGCTTAGCCTGGTAGGCCTCGCCGCACAAGGGGTCATGTTTGCTCTACTTGCCCCTGCATGGTTATGGCGGTTGTCGTTTCCATGGGATGAGATCAATGGGCCATGGTTGGATTGGGTCGTCTTAAAAGCATGGTTTCAGATGGTTGGTTTCGTGCCTGTTGATTACGCTGTCTTTGCTATTGCACAATTCGTCTTGTTGTTCATAGCAGTACGGCGCCATCTTCACAGCGGAGACATCTCTGGGCCGTCTGGTAGCGAGACTGAGCCATTGCTGGGAAATTGAACAATTTGAAGTCTGTTGAGTGACATCGGACTGGGCCTTGAGCAGCTCGACGGTCGAGGTTGGGCCACAGGATCCAAAAGAAATATACCTTAACTCTCCTTCATTCCAACACCCTAAACTCCACCGGTGCTGAGTGCGTTACTACTAATCTCGGCCGCCCCCCATTATCCCGTGGATCTATGACCCTTCCTGTAATCCAGCACGGCAGTGTAACCACCGTCTCAGCATGCTCCTCGGCACCACCCCAGTCCCACCAATCTACAACTGCCCCATTGAACCCGTAGAGGAACACGTCGCCGACCGCAGTATCATCTGGGAGATAGCTCCAGCCCGGCTCCTGAAGTGTTTTGGTTGTCGCCCAAGTCTCGCCCGGCTTTAAAGTTGTGAAGTCCATGTGTTCAGCTACACGAACCGTTTCATCAGGGAAATCAAAGAGCCCACACCCCATATCAGTATCATCCATATTGCATCCTTCCCAGGGGACGTGGTCGTCGCCACCACGCCGTCGATAGAGACGGAAGCCTTCCCGATAGCCGATATTGTCAGTAAGGCCGTATATAATGGACCGGGTGCGGAATGTAATCGGCTGGGTTGTTGTTTCCGAGCTTGGCTGGCCATCCGGTCCACAGACCTGGCCAGTGTAGGTGACCTTGACTCCAACAATAAGAAAGCTGTTGATAGTTACGGTCGGCGGACACTTCAGTGTAACGTTGAGTATTGGTGCTCCTGGGCTGTGTATTGCGTCAGTTTAAGTCGTCATTCAAGAAATTTAAGGTAAACTTACACTCGGTCTTCAGGTCCGAGAGGAAAAGACCACCCCTCGATAACTCTCATACATTTTTATCGCCTCTTGCTCTCGCCATCTCATCTCCATCCTATTTGCCACATCGAAACCATATGCGGATAGAGTAGTTGCCCTCTCCGGCCACGGCTTCTCCTCCTCGTACGCGACGAGTGAGATGAAAGCGCCACCAGGAATCATCAAGGCAGGGCGCACCTCGTCTTTCTCGAGCCGATGCCGCACCTTCAGCTGCTTATCGAGAAACACAGACCTCGTGCCACAGTCCCACAAAGCGACCTCACCGCCAGGGTATAGCAGCGTGTACGCCTCGCCTGCCTGCATCGCCTGGTAGTAGTGCTCCGGGAGGTTCACAGAGGCGTGCCCCTCGCCGCCGGGTAGGAGCTCCCAGAGATAACCGTGCCCACTGCTTCCGTCCGTGGCAATTGAGCCATCCTTGGGCGGCCTTGCGAACTTGGTATGGTCCACCGCGCACGGCTCAACACCGTCACCGGTGGCGGTATGGTGAAGTAAAATGAGACCCTGGTGTGAGAAACCGTCGTAGAGCGGGTGCCATCGGAAGATGCATGGTCTTATCGAACCGTCCTTTTTTGCCCGACGGATGGTGAAGTCGACGACGTACGGCAACGTGAGGGATAGTCGTGGGCGTGCGGTCGCCTGGAGAAAGAGGCGGGGAGTGGCGGGTCTAGCGAAGATGAGCGATTCACATTCAGCAATCAACATGCTGGCAAGGGGTTTATTGGTCCCTACTTCAGATCATCTTTCCTTACTTTAATATAAGGTTTTAAGTTCCCGGTTTTACTCATCGCAAGACGACACGAGGAGGTGACGAGAATCCCAAGACATGAAGGCAGTATGAAGATCAAGAATCAAGAATGGGGACGGTTTTGCCTTGTCATAAAAACGGTCCTGTAAATGGAGGACAGATAACGATGCTCGAAATCGTCCTAGCGGGGCCTTCTCCTGCGTGGTGAATCGTAGGCTTAAGACTGACCACCCCGCCAAGCGCACTCTTGCGTCGCCATCCTCCCTCCACTTGAACAAAAAAAAGGGTACTCCAAAAATGGAATCCTCCCCACCACCGATTCAGACACCCTACGGATGACTTCCCGCCCCTGGACGTCCTCGAGAGTGAACTGGATGGAAGATGCCATGAAGATTTGCAGCTTGGAGTTTGCGAGTGAAGTATCAGTTGAGGTTTCCAAAGGAACATGAACACACTTGTGGGCTGAGGAGACGACGAGTTGGGATGGCTGATGCTGATCTCTTTGCGCAAGCGACAAGCTTCGTCCAGAACACTTCCGACTTCCAAAGGACTGACTGGGTGCCCTTCTATAAGGAACGGAATTTTGACAATCGAGCTGGCCCTCCCTGGCATTGGTCGGACGTAAACGCAGCCGGCTCTGTTTGGCATCCTGCAGCGGATGCAGCCACGGTTATATCCGTCTGCGCTTACGACCACGGTTGGACGGCAGTGCTGCGCCAGCTAACTCGCATGCCGGAGTCCCATCTGGGACTGTTTCAGTCGAACGAGTGTGGTGGTAAAGAGGACTCGAATCACATTCAATGACAGTGCTTTTTACATGCTAACTCGCCGTGTTTAGGACGCGGTTGAGACGAGTTGTGCAATCTGCGGGCCTCCGGCGGCCCCGAGGCCAGCCATGAATTATGCGCTTTTGGAACCAAGTGCCTCCGTAGAGCTCCGGTGACAGAGGTGACACTATATCCGGTTAGGTTTCTCGTCATTACAGAGGAATGCTCTCAGCCAGCCCCATATACACATCACACCTGGCCTTTCTCCCGCCCTCCCAGTCGACCGCCGAAGCGAGACTAAAGGCATTCCGCAGGCCCGGATCTGCAAACTGCGTCACCGTCGCCCCCCACGTCAGCTGCGTCTGGTACGGCACACCACCGGTGGTATTCAGATTCAACAGCTGAGGCGCGGCATCGTTCCAAGCAGGCCAGTTGGTGGCCGGGTTCGGCGCGCCCGGGTTCTCGCTCGCCGCGCCATTGGCCAGCTGGGCGCTGATGGACGGAGTTCCCGTCCGCACGAAGTTGCCCCATATCCGGCGGAAGGCCCGGGCAAAATCGTCCGACTGGTTCGGCGTCTGGGGACCAAAGTAACCCGGCACGTCGGCGCCGTGGGACGCGTAGGGGACGCTGTACTGGTAGAGCCAGGCTGACTGGCCGGCCTTGCCGCCAGAGTAAGCCGAGGCGAGCCAGTAGGCCGGACAGACAAAGATGGCTTCGGCGTAGATGTTATTGGCGCGCTGCTGCTGGCCGTTGGCGTCCTGCGAGACCTGGACGGCCGTGAGCCCCGTGAGGCCATTGGTCTCGTAGTGCGGGCCAGTGGCGCTGGTGAGCGCGTCGTTGGGGTTGGCCGCGAGGATGGTGTTGAGCTGGGCCGGCGTGAGGTTCGGGAACTGGGCGGTCTGCAGCCAGTTGACCAGGTCGTCCTGGGTGGTCAGCGTGGGCGGGACAAATAGCCCGCCTTCGTTGGCGTTGTTGCCGACCAGCAGGCTCTTGCCGTTCATCTTCTTGGCGGCGAATTGCTGGCTCGGGCGGGACATGATGTAGCTGTTGTCCGTGACCGGCCAGAAGCCCCTGAGCCAGGTGGTTAGTGGGACTGCCGATTCGATGGGTAGCGTCGTAGCAATGACGCGCAGACCGAGCTCACCAATAACCATAGGGCGACTGCTGAGTGACGGCATAGCTGGCTTGCTGCAGCGTGTAGGTGTCCTTGCCGACAAGGCAGTCAAAGACGTTTCCGCTGCCGGGGCATCCGGCCGCCTGGGAGAAGGCATAGTAGCGGGCCGTCGGCAGGGCATCGTCGTACTTATACTGGAACGGCAAGTAGGGCGAGGCGGCAATGCCTCGCTTGTACAAGAGGGTGCCGAGATTGCCCTTGACGGCAATTCCGTGGTACATGACGGAGCCGGCGCCCGCCGACTCGCCCGTGATGGTGACCTGGGACGGGTCACCGCCGAACTGGCAGATATGCAGCTTCACCCAGGCTAGGGCGAGCGCCTGGTCGAGGATGCCAGCATTGACGACGCCCTTCTTCTTGACCTCGCCGGACGAGAGCCAGCCAAACGCACCAAGCTAGTCGAGAGTCCAGTCAGCCAACCTTCTTCGAAAGAGCATAGGTACCTTCCCAACAAGACCCACACGGTACTGCAGCGTCACGGCTACAAAGCCCTTGTCATTAGCGTTGATAATTTCGCTCATGTCTTGGGTGGCATCGCCCAAGCCGTATCCGCCGCCGTGGATCCAGACGAGCACCGGGAGCTTGGCCGCATTGGGAGGCGCATAGACGTTCAGGAAGAGACAGTCTTCGTTGCCTGGGACGTAGGGGGCGTTGGGGACGGAGGGCAGCGACTGCGGGCAGATGGGTCCGAAGGCAGCGGCGTCGGTGACGGGCGCATCCAACTTCAGGGGCGGATTTTGGGGCGGTTGCCATCTCAGCTTGCCGGTGGGAGGGGCAGCGTAGCGGACACTGCTGCTATGTCAGCAACCGAGGGCAAAACGGGGTGGGCAGGATGAGGGGCTGATCGAACCCTTTCCAGACGTTCAAACCTGCCGATGCGTTGCGGTAGCCGCGGTATTTTGCGTAACCCAGGTCGACGACCAACGAGTCGTCCTGAGTGCACGAGAGGAAGCGCTTCCCCTGCGCCTGCTGCTCCTGCTCGGCCTGGGTGGCGTTGGCGATCAGCTCCGAGACGAACAAATCAGCAACATCTGTCGATCCGTCGTCTGGGGTGGTTGCAGCGCCTTGCGGTGCGCAAGACACCAGCGCACCGGCGAGCACAAGGCCGGCATACCACCTCAGCAGGAAGGCCATTGCGGAAAGAGACCCGGGACGCGGTGGGCGAAGAGATACTCGGACTGTGAGAACCGCCAACGGGAGGAGCCACCTTGAAATACATCAGAGTTTCGGCATCGCGAGCAGGGCCCACGACAACAGCGTGGAAACGGAGTCCACTCTGCGAACCGCAATGCCACATCGATACCAGACTGGAAGCTAACCATAGAATCAGACGGACCAATCGCTCTGTTCTGGAAAAAAACAAAATGGCCTCCATTTCGGGACGGGGGCAGGGGGGTTGCCCGCTGAGTGATAACCTAGTCCTGAAGGCGGAATTCCCACCTCACCATTGTACCGGTTGGCTCATGTCTTTCGGAATGCTACCGTCTTGGCCCAAGGGCGGATAAATGGGATGGTGTCGGGCTCAGGGGGACCGGTTTTAGGGGACTGAGGCTCAAGTAAGGTACCATAGGCATTTCTGAAATTAGCCACATCCAGAATTTCCCGACGAACTGGAATATGCGAGTGTGAATCACGAGGTTGCGGTGGTACGGTACACAGTCAGGTAGCCTTGGTTAGGCTGACGAGATGGGATTTCTCAGGCCGCAAACCTGAGGCTAAAGGGGTTGGGAAGATGCATCTACGTACACAGTACACGTAGGTACAGATGGTGTGAATTGGATGAGCGGGGCGTTGCCTGCAAGCTAACGTACATGATAAGCGAACGTCCCAGACATGCGAACGTCCCACAAATCCACTCCTTCATACCTTTCGTCTTTGTATCGACTTTCCCTCACAACGCAATATGCCCCTAAAAAACGACGAAGCCCAAGTGCAATTAGCCCTTCAAGCAATCCAGAATGATCCGAAACTGAGCCTAAGAGCTGCAGCTAGGATCTATTCTGTGGACCACGAGAAGCTCAGTCGCCGAAGACGCGGTAAACATTCACGAC